>NC_028642.1:59361705-59373239 GCF_001406875.1 Solanum pennellii
CCCCCCCCCCACCCACCCACCCAAATATCACTATAAAGAAGTAATTTAAAAGATTCAATGTACTATTTTATTTTTGCTTTTTTCAATATCCACACTCATCATTTAATTATGATTAGTAAATACATATTTTTATTTTGTTAATCACTTAATTATAATAAAATTATATTAATTTAATATAAACATTTCATGCAAATAAATATTTATTCAATATATTAATTTTACATAAGTAGTTGTACAAATAAAAACTAGAATATTACATTGTAAGTAAATTAATACCAGCACTAGCACCACCAACTATAATGAATAGACTATTCTTTCCTTAATAAACGGTTTCAAATTCGAACATGATATAAAATAATTTCTGTAGAAAATGCTTCCCACTGAATAACTAGGCAACTAGAAATCGAGATAATCGAACTGTAATCAGCACAAGTAGCAAATTCCAAAAAGCATCTGTCAAAAATTTAATTGTTTCATTACAAATATAGCCGGAATTTTTTTAATCCAATCTGATATTTATACTAAATCAATAAATACCATATACAAATTTATTATTAAATTATAATTAAATAATGTAAATTATCAATTTAGATTTAAGTTAACTATAATTATAATAATTAACTGAATTTAAATACTCAATACAGATAAATATTCAGATACTTGACTAGTAAAGTGATAGATACTTACTTGTCATAAATTGTTTTTTTGCAATAAATTTTTAATGACTGACGAAATTCCTGAACAAACGAGTCTCATGACTTCTCTTAATAGACGCCATTGTCTTTTTCTATTAAATTAATTAATTAAAAGTACTAATACTAATTATAGCCAATATTTTTATTTTTAAAAAAATATAATTAAATCATGTCTAAACACTTACTTAGATATACAATGTCGTTATATAAAACACTATTAGTTATCGTGACGTTCAACCTTTATATATATATTTATCAAATCAATTAACAAAAAATTATTCGCAGTCTGCTGTTATACTTATTAATAACTAATCTAATAAATATAAGACTTGAGATTGTAAGTAAATACCATATATAAGTAAGTTTTTTACTTTGTCGATTTCATTTTAATAATATCGAATGTAAATAAGTTTTTGTTTTTGTTTCCAAAGTGATGGAATATTTGTATAAGCGTAGGTAGCATAGGATTCCATAGAAGGGGAACAGTGTACTTGAATGAAAATAATATGACCATGCATGTTGGACAGAGACAACAATGTGTGGATCGCAATAAAGCCTCCCACCTTCATAAATTATTAATTCTCTTTTAACTTTATATACAACCATAGTGTAAAATATATATATACGAGATCACCTAAAATATCTACGAATAGTTTCTAAAAATAAAACAAATGACTATATGTTGTTATTACATATAAAAGGCGTGACATGAGACATTACGATTCTTTATATCATGCGTGAATATTAGTTGAACTCTTATTAATGTTATACATATATTATACAATCTTTACTTAGAAAAATATAAATTTTATCGTTAATCTGACTAAATTATTCACAAAATTAGCAATGAATCTGATTGTTTAATTAAAAAGATTGAGTTGATGGGGCCCGCATAAGCGGTGAAGCATGTGATTTTATTTGATTCTCTTCACTACCTGGAGGTGTAGTATATTCCGGGATTGGACTGTTCACCCATAATGAGTTACGTTCAGATCATTATAAAACAACTCGATCCATATTGAGCTTTAAGAGCATTGAAAGGACCTTTCCCTTCTATGCTAATGCCTACATTTTGGTAGTGAGGTGAGCTTAGACAATACATTCTTGATTTTAATATTTGTGTTGTTAATTGTGCGAGTAAATCTGTTCACACGAGCTATTAATTAATTGATATTGTACTTATTACTACTATTTTCCATAAGCATAATTACCACTTATTAGACAACTTTACCTCTTTAAGGTTAATATATTATAACATAGGAATGACTTCACGTTTTTTTGAAATTTGAAATTTAAATCTTTTATAATATTTATTTATTTTATTAATTATTGAGCCATCTAGCATTTTATATCACTTTTAAAAATTATTCATCGTTTATTTTAATTTGAGACTTTTAATTTTCATGTCTTATTTGTTTTGCCGTTCAAATATATATTGTTGAATGGAATTAGCTTATTTGATAATAATTGAAATCATTTTAAAACTATTAAAGTATTGTAACATATATATGTTAGGTTTTAAAAAGGTGTGAATGGAAAATAAAGAGTTGTGACTTTTATGAAGAGTTGTGACTTTTATGAAATGTTGCGATTTTAATGAAAAGTTGTGACTTTTATGGAAAATTGTGACTTTTATGAAAGGTGACGACCTTCTGAAAGATTGTGACTTTTCCAAAGGTTTGTGACCTTTCTGGTAAGGCACAATAAGAACTTTTTCGCACTACCCTTTGTTTTCTATAAATTGAGGGATTTCCTCATGTTAAAATAGAATTCATAGGCTTCTTCTTCAACTACTAAATCTAGTATTCTAAGTGTACTTTATTGTCGTTGAGTGGTTCGCTGACACCGAAGTTTTTGGTATCTATACTCTGGTGATTGAGATCATTTTACCCTGGGAGGTCATATTCCAAATCAAACCTCGGATACTAGAGGGGAATAATTTCCTTAAGGGGACACTGTGAGTTCAGTGGACTTGATCTTTTTCCTATTAAAAATTTTCCAGATTCTGGTACGTGTTTTACAAATTTTAGATTTGTGAATTAATTTTAATTCTTCTATTATTTTGTTCTTCATTGGTTCATTAAATTTGATAACTTCGTGTTTCTGCAAAGTTTGTTGGAATCAGTAAGATTCTTTAGACACACATTAACAACTATTCTTCTTTAAGAAAAATATTTCGTATATTTTTTTTAAATCTGTTTCTGATTCTAGTTTCACTACTAGTTTTAATTTTCTCGTTGTGAAAATGTTCTTAAACTTTGTTGTCTTACAAAGATGTTCAAAGTTTTGTTCTAAGTATGTTTGGATTACAAGATAAACAAGAATATATATATCATGTTTTAAATATTTTTTCTAAATTAGTAATACAACTAATAATGGATATTTACGATCAATCACTTTTAGGTTATTTGATCGTATTAACTTTATATTTATATACCGTCAGCACATATAAGATCAAATCACAACTCAATTTAAGATGAAATTTACCAACTCTAAAGGGAAAGAGGAAATTCCGGGCGACAACTTCCTTGATGACGACATTCACTCGGTGTTGTGTTTGAGTATAAATAAGTTTTTTTCAATAAAATTAAAATAGAATTCAAGAAATTATCTTTAGAGAAAATTTTATAACGTAAAATGATCATATTTATCTTTATACTTTCAAAAGGAAATTGTATTTATCTCTCGTTATATTATTTTGATATATTTATCCTCTGGGTTATTAATTCCTATGTCTCCACCCTTATTATTCTAATGTGTCACCTAGGATAATATTTTTATCCTATAATTTTTCTTTAATATAAATTATACTAATGTGTCACCTAGGATAATATTTTTATCCTATAATTTTTCTTCAATATAAATTATACTAATGTGTCACCTAGGATGGACTTGGGCTTTCAAACTATATTGTTCTAAATTAAAATTGCCCATCCACATCGATATTTAATAGGAAAAATTACGCAATAAAGCAAATATATTAGCTAACATACCTATCGTTTGCATAAATTACAATTCAGAATTTATTTCTAGCTATAATTTTATTCTCTCGCCTCTCTTCTCCCTTCCTCTCCCTATCTTTGGAATCTCGGTCGCCAGTTCGTGACTCTATTCTTTTCTAGTCATCTCTCCCTCACTTCTCTCCTCTCCCTGCCCAGTCTCTCTCTCACTTCTGTGATGTCAATCTCTCTCCCACTTTATACAAACACACATGTATAAATTGTTCTTGTGTTTGTATAAAATGAGAGAGATGAGATATACAAATACAAATACATATCTTTCAGTATTATTCACTTATAACTATATAATTACAAATCTTCTCCTTCCTATTTCTCTTTTGTCTCTCTCTTTATACAAACACAAATAATACAAATATAATGTATATAATTTCTGTTTGTATAAAGCGAGAGAGAAATTAAATAGACAAATACAAATACTTTAACTTGATTCAATTGTATAAAAAAATTTTTATACATCTATACAAATACAATAGTCGATGCATATACGTAGTGATTACATATATACAATTATCTAACCGATATACATATACAATTCACCTCTCTAAGTTCGCTATTTAATACTCTCGCCATCACTTTTTAGTTGCCATAGTTTCTTTTGGAGAACGGTATGAATTTTGACAAATATTTTAAATTGTATTTTATCATCATAATACAGAAAATATGTTAGTAATTTATAGTACATTCTATATAGTTATGATTATCTGAAATTTTATTTTAAAATATCATAGCTTTAAAAATTAGTTAAATTAATTTTTAAAAAGATAACATGACAACTAAAAAAGAACTTAAAAAGTAAAAAACATATACATAACAACTAAAACTCCAAAATATATATTAAACAACAGATGGAACATACTTCATCTAACTTTATAAACCATGCACAACCTTACAATAATACCAGAAAGCATTAAAATAAGGACAACTTTCACATGTAGCAAAAAAATTCATATTTATATGCTATAGAAAAACTTGCATAATTGTGCTCCATAGCAAACATAGAAACTGTATAATTCGCTATACATATACAGTTGAAGCAAATTGTATAAAACGAAGTGTATAAAACAAGAAGAGAAAAGCATTTGGACAGAGAACTGTATAAAAACGAAGTATATAAAACGAATTATATTATTATAAGTGTATATTACGATTATATATAATTCGAATTTGTATAAAATGAGAAAGAGAGAAAGACAAAAGACACTTGACAAGGAATATATAATTGAATCGAATTGTATAAAACGAGAAAGAGAGAAATTAGATACAATTTGAAAATTGTATAAAACGAGAAAGAGAGAAAGGCAAAAAAAACTGGACAGGGGAGTCTTTTTATTGTATAATTATAAGTGTATAGGACGAAAATATATGTACTTGCATGTGTATATACAATTTTCTCACGCTTTATACAAACAAAAACGCATTTTATACATTTCGCTTATGTTTGCATAAGTGAGAAATGCGAGCGAGATCTGGAAGAGGGGAGCAAAAATATATGTATTTATAAATTTTTCTTTGCTTTATACAATTAAAAACAATTTTTATACACTTGTGTTTGTATAAAAAGTGAAGAAGCGAGCGAGAGATTGGAGGAGAGTGGCGAGCGAGATATTTGGGAGAGAGGCGCCTGACAATTTTTTGCAAACGTTTGCTATGGAGCACAATTAAATCAAACCCTAGCTACTCCATTTATTTTAGGTTATTAATTTACTATTATATACAATTTTCCCTTAAAATAAACCCAAAACCAAAACCTATGAATATTAAAAAATATGCAATATAAAAATTAAAAATTCTAACTCCAGCTCTGTCAATTCATGAAGCCTTGTACATCATCGGCTAAATCATCATCCTCATCCGGAAGTGGCAGTTTGCGTATGCAATTCAAAACTCTGGTTCCCGCCATTTCTCTGTATCTAAATCAAACTTCACTTCCGGCGGAGCAATTGCAGGCGACTCCTGAAAATGAAGATTATCGTCGTTGACAAGCTTCCTAGCTAAGAATAAAAAAGGCAACTCTAAATTATAATTACTCTTCGCTGAGATCTCATAATACTGCCAATTTTTCTTCCTCCGGTAGAAGTTAATTTCCCTCGCCTTAACCTGTTTGTGCTTGATCAATCAATTTTGTTTCCTAAGGAACAATTTTACAAAACTTAAACAGATCGCGATGCCATGTAGGTACATTCAGGTAACTCAGGCGGACTGTAAAATCGAACATGATAATTGCACATTGGCCATCAATGTAGTAACTATCACGAAGACATCCCAAATTCTCTTGCCCAACTGTATCCCAACAATTAAATCGATTTTTTCCGTAATTTGTGAAGAAATCTAATGGATGAACCTCCACACCAATAGTAGGTAAGTAATTTCTATCGGATTCGCCATTCAGATGCCTTTTGAGAAAAAGTAGTTTTACCAGTACCGCCGTCGCCTACGACTACGAGCTTGAAGCTTGAACAATCAACAATTTGTTGGTTTGATAGATCCATATTCAAGAGAGAGATACGATTTCTGCGTTGATTTATGAAGAAAATTGAATTGTTGAGGTAAAGTTATATATTGGGGAAATAGCTTTAAGTTGAAACTAATTATTTTGAATTTTTTCGGCTTAAATATTAGGCTACTAATATAATATTTTGTGAGTTAAATTTTGTGATCTGTTTGTACACAATTAGGTAATTGAGTCCTGTTTATACCGTAAAAAAATTAATAAATTTGATATTAAAGCTTTAAAAATTGAATTCATAAAATTTAAATTTATACTTGTCATATGATATCGTCATTTGTTTCAAAATTCATACTTAAAAGCTTTCACAATTCAAAAAGAAGTATCTGGTTTGGTCCCAAAAATATTTATTTTAAAAAGGTAAGGGGTTTGATTATGATTTTAGAAGAAAAAAAAAGTATTTTTGTATGATAACATAAACTGTTTTTTATAAGCTAAAAAAATATGTAATTTTTTATAGAAGTTCTTTTAAAACCTTAGTTAAGCAAAACGGCTATTCTAATATTGATAAAAGTATTTCTAAAATTATTAATTCAAATATAAATTATTACTCTCCAAAATTATTTATGATGTTCGACTAAATAGACTACAAAATGATTAAAGGTGGCACTAATTTGTTTTTGTTTTTTTTAATGATTAACGCATTTTTAAAAATTATTATATTGAGAAACTTCTTTTAATTTTTCTTCTCCACTTCAGTTAATACCCCACCATATTATATAAATTATTATACCAACTTCACTACTTCAACTTTTTCTCTTTAATTATACCAAAAAGTAAAAGGTCATTGATTAGTTCAACTTAATGACTGATTACTGATGAAATCTGCTACTTGAGCAAGCTAAACACTATATCAAAAATATTTTTTAATAATAATTAATTAACAATAATAATTTATTTATTATTAAATATATATTTTTTTGGCTCGATAATTTGCACTTTGTATAAATGTCTCTAAAATCTATAATGACATTGAATTCAATGATAATTAACTGATGTCGATTTAATACTCTTTACTACTGTGTATATTCATGAGCGTTAAAACTATTTTTCGATAACTCGGCATAATTCTTTGGGTACTACTATGCAGTGGAAGTTTTTCTTATTTTCACATTATTCAATCCATCTAATTCAAATTTACTTTACTTAACCTATTTAAAAGAAAACACTTCTTAATCAAGACTTTCTTTTTTCATATTTAGACTTAAACGCGAAACCTCTATTAATGGATGGAATTAGGATCATTATCCCTCCTAGCACAACCCTTATTAGTCTATGCAATGCTAGTTAATTAAGTGGAAAATTAACTTTATTCAAAATTGACATGCTAAGTGGGGAAGGCCCAATTTTTTTAAAAAAATTATATTAATTTCACCTAAAAATGTAAGACAGAAGTCATTTTATCTAATGACTATGCCGGATTTTTGACACAATAAGTTACAGACGGGTTAAATACCATTTGTTTCCGATTCAAAATGACGAAGGTTAAAGTGTTCGGTCGGCTTCAAAAATATTATCGTATCCGTATAAATTTTAAAAAAGTGCACTATTTTTTAGGATTCAATACTACACATACATTCGATTACATATTTGAAGAGACAATATGGTATGTATGTTTTCCTTTAAAAATCAATCTTTTGGTGAATGTTTTCCTTTCGACCAAGCACACCTTTTAAGGATAGAAACCCAAATACTTACCATTCAATAATTTTTGCTTAAACAATATATTTATGTTACAAAATTCACTAAATATATATTTACATATTAAATTTAAATTCAGATATTGAAACTTAAATAACTTGATCGTATTTTAAAATTCAAAATTCATAAAATTAAAATTCTGACTCGAACACTCCCGAGGTCACTTCATTGTCTCTTCCTTTCTTTTTCTAATTCACCTTTCAAAATCATCACTATTTGTGTTTTGATTTTCTATTTTGACTTAGCTATGGTTACTAGAAGCACCATCCAATATTTTTTCCTAGTCTATGGGGTTTGGCAACTAACATATCATATATATTTTCTCTTTCCAACGATTAATTTCTATATAAATATAAAATAACCACTCCACTTTAAATCCTCCATAACACAACAAAAACAAGAAAACTCATTGAGCCATATCCAAAAATGGAGTTGCTAGCAATAACACTAGTATGTGTATTTGGTCTATTGTTTCATCTTTACAATTTACTTATAACAAAGCCAAGAAAGCTCCAATTAGCTCTTAAAAAGCAGGGAATAGTTGGGCCACAACCAAAATTTCTTCTTGGAAACATCTTGGAGATGAAAAAATCATATGAGGCTGCTAAAAAAATTGTCTCAAATGGAGATGTAGTGGACTCACATAATTGTGGAGCAACTATCCTTCCCTTCTTTGATCAATGGCACAGACAATATGGTATGTTTAAAATTTTGTTATTTACCGACCTTTACGTCTAACTTTGCCTCTTGAGGTATGAGTAAGGCCTGCGTATGCTTCACTTCATTTCGTGTGTCTACAATAGATATGTTGTTGTTGTTATAGGGGATGACTTATGTTTATGCTCATGATACTATATTGAATTATGCGACTATCTCATTTAAAAGTCGCTTTAATGTATTTAACAGGTGAAGTATTCATGTTTTCTCTTGGGAACACACAAATTGTACATGTGACACAACCAGAAATGGTAAGAGAGATCACTACTTGCACATCATTGGATTTGGGAAAGCCGACATATCAAGTAAAAGAGAGAGGCTCTTTGTTAGGCAATGGGATCCTAACTTCAAATGGACCTTTTTGGGCACATCAAAGGAAAATTCTTGCTCCTGAGTTGTATATGGATAAAGTTAAGGTAAAGATTTGGACTTTATGGGTTCTCGATTCTAGATTAATTATTTATACATATCAAGTGAAATTTTTTTAACAGAAAGATACATGATCTGTCTCAAAGCTAGCTATCTGAATTTTACTGAAGACCAAAATGTAGCTCCGCCTCTATCGGCTATCTCAAGTTCTATATATTTGTGGCTTTCATGTAGGGTATGATAAATTTAGTGCAGGATTCTGCATTAACGTTGTTGAATTCATGGAATAATGAAATTGAAGCTCAAGGTGGGATTGCTGACATTAAAATTGATCCAGACTTGAGAAGATTCTCAGGAGATGTAATTTCTAAAGCATGTTTTGGAAGCAATTTTTCAAAAGGAGAAGAAATCTTCTATAAGCTTAGAGCCCTCCAAGAGGCTTCTTCCAGAAGGGTCATGTCTACCGGAATCCCCGGAATCAGGTACAATATCCCGGAAAGAAAATGTGAAATTACTTTATCCCACGTTTAGTTTAACGTTTGATTCTGATATAAGTTATCTCGAGAGATGATAATAACTCTTTGTGCGATGAGAATCACACGATAAACGTACTAGAAATGACACATTTACATGCCCTTATCAAAAGCAGAGAGTTTTTCTTCCAAAGTCTTGAGAAACTACGGGTTAAAATTGAAAACACTCCTGAATTTGGCGCAAATTATTAGTTTTTGTCTCTCAACTATTGACAGTCTTAAAAACACCCTTCTACTCTACTATCTAAACTTAGATATACCCTCAATCTGTCACGTGACATAGCAAGTGGTTTCAAACTCTTCTAGGAGCATGTGACTCTTAATTATAAAAAGCCGAGAGAAGCATTGAAAACACTCTAAACTTGATGAGAATTTAGAAGTGTATTTCATTCATGTTGCAAGATCGGGGGTGTATTTAAGTTGAGGGTGTGATGAAACTAATAATTTATGCCGAGTATAAGTTCTTTTCAGTACTTCTCTCAGATCGAAAATGAAAGTCTATCTAATGCTTGTTTTGTATTATAACCCGAAAATCCCATTTTAGTCTGATGATATCAAATCTATATCTAGTTATTACTTAAAAGCAAAATAGATAAATATGTTCTTTAACTTGGCCTCAACTAAGGCTATTCACGCGAGACACACTCGAGCTGATTTGCATAGTGCCACGCATAAGACGTGTGTGTCTACTTGTTCAAAAATCCATAAACTAAATATCTCGACCCAATTTTTATTTTTTGTTGTTGTTGGATGGAACAGATATATTCCTAACAAGAACAACAGGGAGACATGGGCATTAGAGAAGGAAATTAAAGCATTGATCTTGAAAATAGTGAAAGAAAAAAGAAGATCAGAAGCAGCTCCAAGTGATCAAAAGGATTTACTGCAAATGGTTCTTGAAGGAGCTACAATAAACATGAATACTCAAAATGCAATTGATAATTTCATAGTTGATAACTGCAAAAACATTTACTTGGCTGGTTATGAAACCACTGCTGTTGCTGCAACATGGTGCCTCATGCTTTTGGCTGCAAATCCAATTTGGCAACAACGTGTTCGCGATGAAGTTGTACAAATCTGTAAGAGTCAAATTCCTGATGCTGACATGATTCGACAGATGAAACAGGTACGAGTTAATTTCACATATGATCATCCTCCGAAAAATTCTTTAAGCTAACAAAGATTAGTACTACTATGATGTCTTGATTTGCAGCTAACAATGGTGATTAACGAATCATTGCGTCTTTATCCACCAGTAGCAGTGATATCAAGAGAAGCATTAAAAGAAATGAAGTTTGGAGAAATTAGTGTTCCTAAAGGTGTTAATCTTTGGACAATTGTGACAACATTACACACTGATCCAAAAATATGGGGAAATGATTCATACAAGTTTAATCCAGAAAGATTTGCAAATGGAATTAGAGGTGCATGTGAATTTCCACATGTGTATATGCCTTTTGGGGTTGGACCAAGGGTGTGTTTGGGACAAAATTTGGCTATTGTGGAACTTAAGATACTCATTTCTTTAATTTTGACCAAATTTTGTTTATCAATTTCACCAAAGTATGTTCATTCTCCAGCTCTAAATTTGGTCATTGAGCCTGGACATGGTGTGTATCTATCTTTGAGGAAGTTGTGATCAAATAGAGAGATGATTTTGGATGCTACTTTTCCATTTATTTTTATTTATATGTAATGAGCAGACAACAATAGCAGAGTCAAAGTTTATATTATATATATATATAAAAGAAAAAAAACTTACCTATACAGTGTAGTTTTATGTCGAAAAGAGTTCAGATGAATCTCTTCTGCCCCTATAGCCCCGCCCTTGATAATGAGGTAATCTAACTATAACTTTTGATGCAAAAAAAAAAATAAAAAAATTATGTATACCCAGCTCTCCATATTTTTTACGTGTTCACAATAAATAGATGCAAGTCGCAAATCACAATATTCATTTTATCGCAGCACTACTGAAGAAAAAGTAATCATA
>NC_028642.1:59373881-59390693 GCF_001406875.1 Solanum pennellii
TATATATATATATATATATATATATATATGTATGTATGTATGTAAGCCAACCATACATAAAGGGCAGGTCTACAAAATATATATATATATATAAGAATGCTTCTTAACACAGTGAGATTTGTAATCTTAAAAATAACATATATCCTTGGATGACCTGACAGTGTAAAAAATATTTAGTATATGTATTTTTTCATATATATAATATAAATCCTGGAATTATGCGGAAAAAATGGGTAACATATGGTAATGGTGCAATTTTGGTCACACCTTTGGCTCTCAGTTCGTTGGACTCTGAATAATTCAGTAACAGTCTTAAAACAAGAAGAGTTGAATAGCTCTATGAGTCACTTCTTCAAACACAACAAACAAGAAGCTAGATATATCAAAATTAAGGAGAAAATCGAGCACGATTCCGTACCCAATTCTTACTAATTAGATCTTGTACACATTTATCTTTTAGGTGATCTGACAGTATATCTATAAGTCCATTGAACTTGTTGATTCGTTTATTTGATGAGTTTGATATTTGCAGGGGAATTGATCAAAATGTCCAATCCAGTGGAGGAAATTGTTGGTGAATCTACAATGGAGAATAAGCAAAAAGCCTTAAATCACAATGATTTTTCTTCATCATCAACAACAGATGATTCTAGACGTCCAATCGATAAGAAGAAGTGTCATCTCTTCAATCGTCACAAACCTGTCCACTCTATTTTAGGTGGTGGCAAATGTATGTTTTTCTCAAATTCTTCATGTCCATTTTTTGAGTTTTTGATTTAAAAATGGTCTCTTGAATGCATATGATCTCTTAAGTTTGCGAAAAAATTGAGCACTTTTTGTCCAACTGACGAACATCGACATACTAATGATTAAAAGTGGTCTTGATTGATCATTGATGTGCAAAGAGTTACAGTTTTGAGTTAGACGAACCTGATAGAGATCTTCTTCCTCAATTTGCACTGATCATAGTGAGAACAGAGAAGTTCAAATAAAGAGAATCACTGAAAAAGAACGTCTATCAGTAACGAAAAATAAAGCCTCATAGAAAATAAAAATGGGAATGTGGAGACGTATGATATTTCCGTTAATTTAAGATGATTCATTTGGAAGTTTTGTCAGTTGGACTTAAAGTGCTCAATTTTAAGTTTTTGACAAACTTAAAGAGTCATAAGTGTTGCGTTAAAAGCTCTACACTAATAATCATTCTTGAAGTAACTGGTGATTATTGGTTTGTTCTGAAAATGAATGGATCAGTGGCTGATATTCTACTATGGAGGAAGAAGAAGATTTCAGGAGGACTGCTTGCTGGTGCCACAGTCATATGGTTTCTTTTTGAATGTATTGGTTATCACTTGCTCACTCTTATTTGCCATTCTCTCATAGTCTCATTGGCCATCTTGTTCTTTTGGGCCAATCTCTCCCTCTTTATCAACAAGTGAGTTCACTTCCTTTTTCCTTGGCCAATGTTTTAGTAGTGAAGTATTTTTTTAGTTTTCCATCTGGTATCTAATACCTGCATTAGAGGAAGCCCCACATTTGGGCGGGGGATAAGTGCTCACTAACAAAGGCGACTCCATACCTGACTCAAACCTGAGATCTCGGGTTATGGATGAAGGAGTTAAATGTTGATATTTATGAGTTGGTTCCAACCATCTAACTCTCCTCCTGATCTGCATTCATGCTTTTTGCTAGTTGTGCCTCCTGCTCGAGCATTGTACTAAATTGATCATCTTTTTTGAGATAAGGGTAATTTTTGTACTAAATTGATCATCTAGTATTCACTGGGCAGGAGTTTTGTAGAGTTACCAAAGATTGAATTGCCAGAAGAGTTGTGGATGCGATTGGTCCTCTTACTGAGGAATCAATGCACCTGTGCAGTTGGTATCTTTCGGGAAGTAGCATCCGGAAATGATTTGAAGAAGTTTCTATATGTAAAATTTTCCACTCCTTGAACTTTGTTATTACTAGTAAAGTCCATTTCAACTGCAACAAGTTCATGTGATTAAATGCTCATCTGCAGGCAATTTTTAGCTTGTGGATTGTTTCCATTGTTGGCAGATGGTTCAGTTTTCTGACCCTTGTATACCTCAGTAAGTTCTCTATATACTTCCATTTTGTATCTGTTGGCTGCACAAGCCAAACTTATGAAATTTGCTCACTGGTATGTGGAAATTCAGTAGTTTGGTTGATGTGTGACCACTTTTCTGTGTTCATAGTGATTTATCAAGATAACCAAAATTTTCATTTTTTGGACAGTAACTGTCATGCTGTTGACAGTACCATTTCTCTATGAGAAGTATGGACATCAAGTAGATACCTATGGAGAAATGGCTATAAAAGAACTCAGGAAACAGTATAGTCAAGTGGATGAGAAAGTTCTTCAAAAACTACCAATTCCTTTCATTAAAGACAGTAAGCAGGAATGATGCAACTCTTCTCTCAGACAGATATTGCTTCACTTCAACAGTAGATGCAGTCTTCTACTATTTTTGTTTCATAAGCCGTACTAAACTTTACAACACTCGGTTTCATCCTGCAATATTGGCTAATTTATCCAATCTTGCTGAGACGGGTTGCTTTGGTGGTTGTCCCCCATCCTAATCTCCGTTCATGCATTTATTGGTTGATGTAGAAAAATTGTTACACTATCATGTTCTGGCAATTCCCATCAAAATAACCATATTTGATATAACATGGAGTGGTCAAAAACTAAATGCTCGAAACAGACAAAGGTGACCAACCAAATAAACAGAGTAGTATTGCAAATTAAAATTGAACCACATACAGGAATTTGGGATGGAATAATTGGTGAACCAAAAAAATCTCTTAGATCACATCAGAATTCAGAACTAACAAAAAAGAACCTGGAAAATGAATATTCAGTTGCTAAACAAGCTCGATATATGCCATCGGTGCATTGTCCCCTCGCCTTGGTAGAGTTCTTATTATTCTAGTGTATCCTCCATTCCTCTCTCCATATCTTTCGGGAACTTCAGCAAACAATGCATGCACTATCTGCTTCTCATAGATGAACCCAAGAGCTTGCCTTCTCTTATGAAGAGAGCCATCCTTCGCCATTGTGACCATTTTGTCTACATATTTTCTCACCGCCCTGGCCCTCGCTTTAGTGGTCTTTATACGCCCATGCTTGAGGAGCTGAGTTGTGAGACCTCTCAGAAGTGCCCGGCGCTGATCAGGAGGTCTATTCAGTTTGGGCACCTTCCTTCCATGTCTCATGGCAAAAACTCGGCCACCACTATCAATAATGGTGAATGAGTCCTCAAAACTTTTTGAGTCTGCAATATAAATTAAAGGTATACTTATGGTAGAGCAATATAATTTCACACACAAGTTTGATCATTGAGTAATGTGAACTCAAAATTATAGGCAAATTTGATCAAAGATAATAAAACAACAAATTTGGTATAAACAACACTATTAGGAGAGTCATGAATCAAGAGCTCAATCATATGCTGCAGACTGACAGGGAAAGATGTTCACAGACTAAACTCTAGCAGTAGAAATGCAATACCCGCTGAACTATGTATAGGAGCTAATCAAGAATTCTCTATTATAGAGTGATAGCAACCACTATACATAGGATTCCACAACTCCCACCAAGGGTAGAGCTACAAGCCTGTCAACAGTCCAGTGCACTAAGCTCGCAATGTGCGGGGTACAAGGAAGGGCTCTGCATCACAAGGGTCTATTATACGCTGCCTTACTCTGCATTTCTGCAGGAAGCTATTTCCACAGCTTGAACCCGTGACTTCCAGGTCACACATCAAAACTTTACCAGTTACACCAAGTCTACCCTTTGTACTCGTGCTTGCATTTGTGGTTAAAAATTCAGTCAAGAGTTAGTATGTACAGAAAAAAAAACTGCCTTTTAAGAAACTAGAATCCATAAACTGAATATCCTAGCTCCGCCTAACTTCCCACCCCTATACACCACAATTAACAAGAAGGGGCTTAAAATAAAAAGGAAAATTGGGTTTCCTTACACTAAAAGATGCAAACTTTTTGTTCAAACACAGACAATGCAACATCAAAGAAATTACATATACTAAGTAACACCAATTGGAGTAAAACGTAAAATGGTGGTTTAAAATCTTGAAAAAAACATATTTTTTGCACGAATTTTAATCAGAAAAAATGCTACCTTGAGAAGAAAGGGACAAAAGTGGATGCAGGGGAGCAAGACCCACGAAGGACTGAATAATTGTTGAACTAGACTTGGGTTTGCAAATCCTGAGACGAGATGGAGAAGACCCAGAAGAGAATCTAAGTGATGAGTTTGAAATTGGTTGAACTGTAGGGAGAGCCGATTTCAAGCAAGACATGCTCCAAGTTGCAGAAGCCATATCTTCCTAACTTTGATTTCTTGCTTCTGTGCTTATGTTCCGAATGAGCTGTGGGTTTATCTGAATGGATAAGTAAACTTTTAGTACCCCAACTCTACTCTATATTTTTCCTTTGGCCCTCTAACTTTTGTTTCTGTCATTTCGACTTGCTTAGCTTTTACTTTTTAAGCAACCTGTCATAGTTTTTCCTATCGAGGAGGTAGATATGTTATTTCCGATAGACCCTCCCTCAGTATAAGGAATTTTTTTCATCTATCACTATACTTTTTCTACCCTGTTTTCTTCGACCTTCCTTTTCGACTTGAAGCAAAAAAAGTAAGTTAAAATGTGTGTAGTAGTTATTCTTATGTGTTACTGGTTAAAAGTGGGTTAACAAAGAGGCTGAGGTTACAAAATGTTATATCAAGTAGATGCCTAATGGGCCATAAAAGAGCTAAGAAGACAATATAGTCAAGATTTCAAGTATTTGACATTTGAGTTTCACTTTCTATGTATTTGACATTTGAGTTTCACTTCTATATACTGATCGGTGTATAATAAGCTTTGCAATGTCATGTTCGATTGCAGCAATTTCCATGAAAACAACTATATTTGATACAATATGCAGAGGTCAACAACTAAATGCTTGAAACATCAAAGGAGACCAACCAAATAAACAGTAACTGCAAATTAAAATTGAATGGAATAATTGGTGGAACTAACAAAATCTCTTAGTTCTCATCAGAATTAAGAACCAACCAAAAACATCCTTCAAAATGAATATTCAGTTGCTATACAAGCTCAATGTATGCCATTGGTGCATTGTCCCCTCGCCTAGGTAGAGTTCTTATTATCCTAGTGTATCCTCCGTTCCTCTCTCCATATCTTTCCGGGACTTCAGCAAACAATGCATGCACTATTTGCTTCTCGTAAATGAATCCAAGAGCTTGCCTTCGCTTGTGAAGAGAGCCATCCTTTGCCATCGTCACCATTTTGTCAACATATTTTCTAACCGCCCTGGCCCTTGCTTTAGTGGTCTTTATACGCCCATGCTTGAGGAGCTGAGTTGTCAGACCTCTCAAAAGTGCCCGACGCTGGTCAGGAGGTCTATTCAATTTGGGCACCTTCCTGCCATGCCTCATTGCAAAAACCCGGCCACCATTATCAATTATGGTGAATGAGTTCTCGAAACTTGTTGAATCTGCAATACAAATTAAAGGTGTAATAATGGTAGAGCAGCACAACTTAAAATGCAAAAGCTGCATTAGTAAAATGAACTTTTTATAAAGTCAAGAGTAAAATTGACTTAATAAGTACGCCTCAACGTTCAAGAGTACACCAGATATCTCCCCAGGAATTCACGTTTCTGAGACAGTACCAAATCTCAGACATCAACATCTTCAACATGATGTCTCAACATCATCAGCTAATCAGTTCGCTCAAGTCTCCTTCTGTTAATACTAAAATTATAATGAGATCTGCTATTTAGATAACTAGTAGCGTGTTTGTAGTGATACAACATCTATACATCAGACTCTATGTAAGTTTATACGTGTGTTACAGTACCTAGTACACAAATATTATACATGTTTTCCACATTTGAATTATTTCATTCTTGACAACCCAATAGAAACATTGTGACTTCTCCAGTTAGACACCCCCTTTCCTAGAGGCTAGAAGTACCTTGATTACCATATCGCAATAGTAATCTGTAGCCGCTATCAATTGCATCTTCACACCTCCCTACCTTAACATCCCACAAACTATAATGAGAAAGAATAGGAAAATAGCTAACCCTCTCGCCTAATGGGATGTAATGAGGCTAGTCTCTCTCAAACCCCACTTGAACAACAGTGAACTCAAATCTAATGAAGGAGATCCACAATTTGAACAAAGGTACACGGTATCTTTCCTACCCATTTCTATTTCGAGTCCCTCCTTTATCAGAATGCACCAACCACGCAAAATATAGCTTGGCTTCCCTTACGCTAAAAGATGCAAACTTTTGTGCATTCACATGCTTCGGGGAACAAACTAACACACAATGTGGCAATTTCAACTAGCAGCATACAACCAAAAATAATGTAGACATTGCCAATCATAAGAAAAAACCAGGAATTCTAAAAGGGATTCAAAAATTTTCAAGAATGCAACCCCTTAGAATTGAACTTGCAACCAAAAGCAAATTTCAGCCACATTTCCCTCTACACTAGAAACTTCCTTATCTTAGAAGGAATTCAACAATTTACCTATACAAAAAAAATAAAAATCATCTGTTTCAATTGAACCCCTTCAATACATGTAACTCCTCCCCTGTTTCCGAGGGCAATGTATCAGCATGAGTTATCCAACCCCCACACCCCCACCCCACCCCATTTTTTAAAACTAAAAGTAACACCCATTGGAGCAAAAGGTACAATGATGGTATTAAACTCTTGAAATTTATCTATTTGCACAAAATTAATCGTAAAAATTTTACCTTGAGAGAAAAGGGACAAGAGCGGATGAAGGGGAGCAAGACCCACGAAGGACTGAATAATTGTTGAACTGGACTTGGGTTTGCAAATCCTAAGACGAGATGGAGAAGACCCAGAAGAGAATCGAAGTGAAGAGTTGGAAATTGGTTGAATTGAAGGGAGAGCTGATTTCAAACAAGACATGCTCCATGTTGTAGAAGCCATATCTGATATCCTCAAGCTTGTGTTCCTAATTCTCCTGGGTTTATCTAAATGAACAAAAGTGAATTTTGGTACCCTAAATTTGCTCTATATTTTCCTTCAGCCCTAGACTTCTGCTTCCTGTCATTTTTAACCCACTAACTTTTTTTTTTTGGAAATAGCCACAATTTCAAAAGTTAGGTTGTGTTCGAAATTTTAGTAGTTCATTTGGTTGTCTACGTGAATATTCATTGATTAGATACGGCTGCATCCTCTTAACATATACTTTTTTTGTTTTGATTTATTTGTCTTTTTAGAAAGTAAAAAAAAAAATTAAAAAAGGTTTGCCTTCGGGGTGGCCAGTGATTAGGGCTTGGACTTCCATGTTGGAGGTCTCAAGTTCAAAACCCCCTGCTAGCGAAAGCAAGGGGTTTGCCTTCTGGGTTGAGCTCGTCGCACCGGGCTTGCCTAGTGCAGGTTACCTCTCCTATGTGATTTGCGATCAGTGCACACCCAAAGGGTGAGCAGCTGTGAGTTTCCCTTGTCATAAAAAAAAACCTTTTAAATCTTGTGATATTGAGCTAAAAATATATAGAATGTATCTAAGTATCTTTTGCGATCTCAAACATATCATTTTGAAAAATTAGGATTAAAGAGTTTTCAGATTAAGGAAAAGAGACGTTGTTTCTTAAATTGACTAAAAAGAAAAATAAGACAAATAAAAAAAACAATTCTCACATTGGCTTGTGCATGAAATTAGCAACTCTCTTATTTTGGTGATCTACAAGAATAAGAAACTTATTACTATATTGTTCAAATTTTTAAAAATTTTAAAATTAGTTTTATTTTGAATTCACTGACTCTATTTGCATCAATCTATCCGATCGTGACCCTTGAGAAGGCCAAAAGATGGACGCGTAGAAAGTTTCATGAATGTGGAGGCCACACATAAGATCCCAAATTTTTGGTGGCTGATCGACAAATTTGATTTGATTATGACAGGGAAGTGGTAATCCTTTGGGAATGACATTCAAATCTTTTAAAGTTTTGTGATCCCACCCTTTTCGTGTATATATATATATATATGATATAAATTGGGTTAAAAAAGTTTGAATTCTATCGCATGCTTTATCCGTAACTCATAAAGTTAAAAATACTGACTCTGCCTCTCAGGATCGAAAGAATCCTATGAGAATTTTGTTTTCTGTTAGTACATTTTTGCTGTTTGAAGTACAATATAATCGGAAGATAAAGCCACTAATATATAACGTAGAATTGATCCATATTTCATGTTTTTTTAAAAAAATAATGTGATCATATTTAACTAATCTATTTGAGACAGTGTGAGTAAAACCTTTTTAGATCTAACTCTGCTTACATAACCACATCATCCTACAGTAGAAATTAAAACTGATTTTGCAAAATATATGTTCAAATTATTTTTTTAAAAATAAACGGCAGCAGAAAGGTCATTTTCCCTTATATATTGTCAAATATATATTGTCTCAAAACGTATTTCAATTAATATTAAATCAATATTGTCACCTACACTAATCATCGTTTCATTCATATATCACCTAAATTATTATGGACCCTCACGTGTGATTTGTGAAACTTATTTGTCTTTGTCGTACGTACTTTCTAATATCACTATCCTCTTAATCATTCACCTAATTATCCACACAATAATAAGTAGAAAAAATATACAATTTTTTAAAATATATTGTTTTTTAAAAAAAATAGACAATACATTTATTAGTAACCCTCCATGAAACAAAAAACTACAACGATCAATAAAATGAGACAAATAACATGTTATAACAGATCATGTCAAGTTTTTTTTTCTTTACTATTCGAATATATATAAGTGAAACTCAAAATATACTATTGATGAAAACAATAATTGATGTAAATTCTTCATGTCAAGCAGTTTCCATTTTGTTCAATGAATTTTGTGAGTTTGAAAATGACAGTGAAAGAGATATGAAGGTTTTATTACAACTTGCAAGATCTTAATTAATTAAAATTAGGATCTTTAAAGATTTTTCTGTTCTTCACCTAATTTTGTGGACCCTATGCTTTACTATATTATGTCCTTAAATACTCAATTAAGTAAGTCCATTTGTGTTGATTAAAAATAAATAGTATCATATTAGGCAAGTGTTTTAATATAATATAATATATATTATGAGTGATGAATTCTAGATTAAGCAAGAAAAATAAACATATGCCATGTTCAGCATGCAAGCTTCTTCGTAGGCGATGCACTAAAGATTGTATTTTCTTGCCTTATTTTCCACCTACTGAACCACATAAATTTATTGTTGTTCATCGTATTTTTGGTGCTAGCAACATCGCCAAAATATTACAAGTACGTATCATTCGTAATATTATTTTCGTAGTTTCTTGTTCTTTCATTTTCTATTACCACATACATGTGTTTTTTTGTGCTTTCCTTACCATCTATGAACTTTTTACCATATTGTATTTAATAATTCGCTGTTGTCGCTACTATCATTTTTGTTTTTGTTTTCAAATTACAAATTGCTTTGAAATACTTTATTTGACTGGAGGGTTCATTGAAAATAAGTATCGATAAAATCTGCATACATTATACTCTTTTCAGATTTCATATGTGAGTTTATAATAAATACGTTGATGTCGTTGTCTCTAGACTAGGTTGTGCGTCACACCGGCTATCTATTATATATCTCCTACTAGCATAAATATTAGATAACTCAGCTACCGTGACTTAAATGAATTGGAAGAAATCATCAAAGCCTTTTAATTGCTACTTGAATTTGAACCATAATGTTTAACTTTATATTATATATTATACACAATGACAAGAGAGCTTCTAAGTGTAAAGAACTAGCACATTATATTTATTAATTATGTCATTTTAAATTTTTAAATTTATAATATAATAGTGCAAAAAATAAATACAAAAAAGTCATTAAAAGTTAACTACAGAACTACCTTATATGATAAAGTAGAATCGGTTAAAAAAAAAAGGACTGACAAGATACTATAATAATGTGTTAAATAATACACCCATAAACGAGCCAGCAGAATCAAAATTTTCATGAAATGAGTTTAACATATATTATGTTTACGTATAAAATAATTTTAACCTTGTATACATAGCATATCTGGGAGTTTTTGTTTTATATGTTTGACATTAATTTTTCAGCAGGAGATACCAATGGATAATAGAGAAGATGCAGTAATCAGCATGGTTTATGAAGCTACAGCAAGACTCAGAGATCCAGTTTATGGCAGTGTAGGCATTATTTCTGCCCTCCAGAAACACATATTTCACTTACAATCCGAGTTAAACGAAGCTTCAGCTGAAGCAATGTCTCTCAGAACACAATTATCCGATGCTTCAACATCCTTACCCTCATCCTTAATGCAAGTTTCTCCATTCACACCCGAGAACCACGAGTTTCACCATTCCCAGAACTCGAGCCAGCAAAATGCATATTCTAATAATGACTTGCAGCTTATACTTCCAGAAGCAGCAGACTATTGTTTCCAACAAGTTCTTCTTCCACTGCCTTACTAGAAGAACATATAGTTCTCCCAACACGGACAATATAATGTCAATATTTCCTTTTCATTTAACAAACACATTCTCATGTTTTCTCCTTCCATTGTTGCTCATCTAGTAAAAAATTGTAAGATTATACTACAGATACTGCACTGAACGAAATTGAAACCAAATAACTATCAATGAAAATTTCATACAAACTATGAAAGAAAGGTAACTGAAAAGTGTGCATGATCATCGTTATACATTTCAGTATCATTAACCGAGGTTATCGTGGAGGGAACAAACTTTCAAACTCAGTATCTAGTATCAATACTACAAAAGCCTGGGCATTCTAAACAAGATACCCAGTGAAATAACATGAGTGGGGTCTTGGAATGGTAGAGTGTAAGCAGACTTTACTCCTACCTCGTGAAAGTAGAGAAGCTATTTCCAAAGGACACTCCGCTCAAGTGCAACAAATCAAAATAGTTATGAAAAGGAAAAACACAATGAAGAAAACAAAGCAACTAACAAGGAATTCTTCTTATGCAATCGACTGCATATTTTTGAATCCTTTACTGGGGTTATCCAGAAGAGCGAACATAAAATCATTGATATAACATCAGTATCTTGTACAACTTTCAAGTATATATGACAGGACAACAACATCAGAGTAAAAGGCTTGAAGGATATTGTGATGGACAGAACTACTATCTAAGCCTATCTTGTAAAGAAGATTTAAGAAATATAACCTTCAATTACAAGGTAAACTCAGGGATGATTGTTAACAACTGAGATATTCACCTTCCGTGACAAAATGAAGGGCTTACATTGACTAAAAGGTATGAGTTTAGTAAGGATATAGTTATGTGAGAAGCTGGGAAGAAGAGGATCAGAGGCCAACATGATTTAGTGACCATGTAAAAGATCCTCGGGTTCCAGCTCCATTCCTAACCGATGTTTAATGGAAGATTGACTATTCACTGGTAATTTGATTTTCTTTTGTAATTCGACAAACCTCTGAATATCAAAATCATGCTTCTTGATCAGCTTCCTCTGCCTTGAGAGGAAAAGCCTCTTCAGCACATCTTGGTATGATGGGTCTCTAGAGGTAACAAGGAAGTAAGCATAACCTATTACTATTCCAGCAGAAGTTGTAAAAAAAGCAATTGGCTCCATCACATCCCAAGAGAATTCCCAGAACGTAAGACGGAAGAAGAGCCCGACCTGCAAAAGACCAGCCCCTAAACCAGCCCACAAAACGCGACGCACATGCCTATGGGCAAGCTCATCTATTTTATCCTTCTTCTCCTGCAGAATCTTTAGTTCTTCTATTGTGGGGTCATCTTCGGGAAGAAGTGCTAAGGGAACTGCCTTTCTAATTTCATCCACTACCTGAAAAAAAAGAACATGAAACTGAATATTTCAATAGTGAGAAAACTTTTAAGAGGGCCGGCTAAAAATGGACGCTCTATTAAGAAATGTCACTCAAATTCAAATCCAGAAACAACCAAGTATGCATTTAGAACTCATGCATTCTTTACTCTCTATTAAGCGATAAATTTGTGATCACAGAAAATATAGTTCAAACTCTTTCATGATTTCCTAATTCTTGTTGTCTCATTAAATTAGAAAATAAGTAATTGGACGATGTTATGCAAATAGAGAAAATACAAAATATGACAACTAAACTTGTCCACATAACTTAGTTATGCAAATCGTATGTAGTTTATTGATGAAATAAGTGAAGGATAAAACTAAAAAGGAACAATGAAATAAGACAGTAAAAATAATATCAATTGAAAAAATCGTGTTGTACACGTGTCAGGCACGTTATAGCGCTCCTGAAAATAAATCTAGGATTTTTCGGGAAGGAGTATTAATTTCCCTTTCAAATTATAAAGGGGGTAAATAAACGCTTGTAAAGTTGCAGTGATAAACTAAATTACGTGGAGAAGTTTGGGGGAGATGTTACACATTTTCTCATGCAAATACAGAAAAGAAGTAATAGAAGCATGACGTGTCCGTGCAAAATAAGGCATATTTATAGTATCAGCTAATGGACTGAGAATCTAGCAGATTTTAGGCAATATGAGACGATGTCTACAATAAGGTAGGTGGTTATGGAATGAGAAAACTAACAAGAGTTCGTTCTCCACAATTCTTATATTCTTGCTTATTGAAAGCCTATTCAATTAGTTTCAGCATGCAACCAGCATATCAAACATCACCAATCTCCATCACCACCACCAACCCCTGCCAGACTGCCTTACACATTTCTTTGTGATTCTCATAAATACTCCAATCAAAGGCAGGACATTCACACTGATTGACTCTGCTAGATTATATTGATCTAAGGAAACTGCGATTCAACAACAAAACACATCAGTTAATCCAAGCTCACGCCATTGATTGATACCATTTTCTCGAATTAATGATTCCAATTTTCTGATGTAACTAACACTTGTTAACCATTAACAGCTTATTCTTAGGAAAAACTAATCAATATACGTCCTTGTTACGTTGCATATATACCAAAGGCAGACAGAAAAAGCAGAACAAGTGAGCGAAGCTAAAGAAACTATGTCGTTCTTGGCTCTGGAAATTTTAGCATATGCTACTGACTGTATGCTTTCCTGATTCCCCTTCTCCTCACAACACCCAAAAGAGAATAATATTCCTTCCCCCATCTTAGAGGGCAATGAAACCAAACACCAAAGCGATACCCCCAAAGATCTCATCTTTTTCATGATCTTATTATCCTGATGTTGTCACTACTTATGTCTCCATAAATGTTCTGTTTTTGATTCCCCTGAGCCGAGGATCTATCGAAAACAACCTCCATACCTGCCAAGGTAAGGTAAGATCTACATATACTCTAATTGCCGTTTCTGGTTTCCTTATATATTACAGTTAGACAATGTAAATTTATACATACCAATCATCAATCAAACACCTTTTACACAAAACATTGAAAACACATCCATAAACATTAAAAACATAAAGAGAAAAAGCAAATAATCACCTTATCAGGATGAAGATAAACTTTATCTCTGAATAGCAATATAACACCAGCCTCATCAAGAACTCTAGCAAAACCAACAGCTTCATCATGGGTTTTAGCCACACCCATATTCTTACACGCCTTCAACAGATCCATATACCCAATAACCTCCGTATTCTTCATCCCCAATTTCCACTTCAGCTCCTCAACATTCACCAATCTCATCAACCTCTTAGCTTCCTCATGAGTAATACTATCCCCATTCTTGTTTTCCCCACCCCCATTTGACCCAGAGCTAAAATAGTACCCACCCATCATTCGGGTCGGGCCACAATAGCACCCGAACTTATAATCCACACCCAAGAACGGCCTCACCCCATTGTTAACCTTATTTGTCCTCGCAACCAATGTAACTGTCCGTTTCAATAGATTACAGGAATTTCTCCACATCTTTGACAAATTAAAGTTGAAAATTGGAAATAAGAGTTGAAATTGTTGAGAAATAGAGTGTTTATAAGAAACGAGAATGGCGGTATGGTCTTGTAACTGTTGAAATGGAGTTTACGAAAGCCATCGAAACTCCGGCAAAATGAGAGAGAAAATAGGGTTACGAGCAACGCATTTGACACGGTCACACGCTTCAATTGATGCGACACATGTTCTTTTACGAAACTTCCTAATATTTTTGGATAAAGTGGGTCATTGAAAAGATTTTATGTCTCTAAAGACCACGGTGTAAAATTGATTTGATTCGATTAATTTAAATTTATATTTTATTGTATTATTTTTTTAAATGTAATTTAAAATTTAAGAGATTAAATCATTTTAATTATAATATTTTAAAAAACTCATTTTTAGTTTCAACGATATCTTATAAAGTTTATCCAATTACATAAGAATCAAGAAAATAAAAAACTTTACTGAGATAAAATAGATTGTCAAGAATTATTTTCAACACGATAAAATTATTTTAGGAATAATAGGTTGATTCTCCCCAGTAGTTCACATCGATGAAAAGGCTTTGCATCTTATGTTGCTATCACAGAGTTAGTTAATAACTTAAAGAAAATTATTTTCTGATAGATCTTCACTCAAGAGAAACTTAATTAGAATTGTAAAATTTATTAACCATTTACATGTTAACTTTTTTTTTGTTTACATGGCCCTTAAATAAGATTATGATACTCTTATTTATTATTTTGAATTCATATATTTTTCTTTAATGCAATCAATTAGAGTATATGAAATTTAAATATAATGAAAGGTCTTTAATTATCACACTTCTATGTGTTTGAAATATTTTATGAGGGTGAATATATACCATAATTTTGTATGTTGATAAAAGGGAGGAAGCACTATTATTATTTTTTTAATTAATAATAATACTAATAAAACGGAACAATTGCTTGATTATGAAGAATCCACCAACAAACGTGGTAGGAATAAGTTAATCTCATAGACTTGTGATTTAAGAACTTTTTTGTTTCTTATCTTTGGATAAAATAAAACAAAGGTTCTTGTTTTTGGCGTTACCTTTCCTTGGTAGTATAAAATTATTCTGACCAAAGTCCCTTTGGGTGTTCTAGCTATTTGTTTAAGAGTTGATGTTATCATTTAGAAAATAGTTAATAGTATAAAAAAATTAAGTACTTACTTTTGCACGTAAATTAAATCCTTTTATTTTAATATTAGACTAGTGAATTTAACCGTGCTTCGCGCGGTGATAATTTTTTATATAGTTATCACTTATTAAAATTCAAACTTTAATCTAATCAATTGTTAATATTTGCTTTCCACTAAATTGTATCATTTGAAAGTGTGATATAATTTAAAGAAAGATTGATCCCTTATATTACCTTATGTCATCAAATGGCATAAAAATATATTTACTCTACTTGAGCATGTGAAAGTAAACAATAATATTTGATTTTTTTCACAGCATCTCTTTAATGGGTTTTGCTATATAATTTTTATCTTCCTTTTTTTTCTATATTTTTAAATTGTTTTTCTCTCTTTTTTTGTTGACTTTTTTTATCCATCGCCCTTTTACCATTTTGTTCATGAAATATTATTTTCTTGAGAGTTAAATTCTGAAAGAAAATGATGTTGGAAGTAAAATTTTTTATCTTTCAGTAAATTCACTTTGAAGTTGAATTTTAAAATTTTAAAAATCAATAAAAATATGTTTCACCTTTTCACTTTAAATTATTTATAATTCAAAAAATAACTTTTATTTGTGCTCACAAAAAAAATTTAAACGATTAATAACTTTGAAATAATTATTCTTTATAAAATTCACAATTTTCACACTAAACAACGCATTAATCCTTGTCTTTTCTTTACCTTCATTTTTCGCATCCTTCTTTTTACCGTTACTTCTCTGCTCCTTTTCAAAATAAATAAGTATCTCCACAAATAATATATTTTATTGATTACAACATTACAAATTAATAATTTTATCATATGTCTATTTTGTGGGTGTCTGTTCATCTACTATTTTGTCAATGAGTATTACTGTACCTTATCCTTTATATAATTATTTATTTTTTTAAAAAAAAATGTTATATGACAAATGTTTGTAGCTTAAAAAGAGAAAAATGTTAATACTTGATATTAATTTATACTTCACCAAGAAAGTAATTATTTGGTAACACTAAATTAGTAGCATCCGAAAAGAAATCGGTAAAAAGATATCGTAATTAATAATATATGACGGATAATTAACTAAAATTTGAATGGTTTTCAGTAGAGTCTTTTTCTTCTTTGCATGTGTTGTAAAATCAAACTTTGTCATCTTTAATTTTTCACCTCTCAAGAAAAGTTTTGAATCCTTTTACATGTGATAGTTGTCAATACTTTAACAATTTTAAAGTTTTTGATAATCAATAAAAAAAACTTTCAATCAACTTGATTTGAACCTGCTAACTTAATTTCTTTTGACCTTATGATTCATCGAATTATAATCATAAGTAATTTGAGAATTTAAAATGTTTTAAAAAGAATGTGTAGAAAAAACTAATATTCATGGAACAAGATTCCTTTTTGTCAACAAAAAAATTATTCAAATTGATTAGTTCGTCATGTTCTTGAAATTAATAACATTTTACATTTTGTAAATTCTAACAATTTATCATCAAATTGTCTTTATGTGTAATCTAACTCTAAAAAAAATATGGCATGCTAACAATCCAACTGAAAGCAAGGTATATAAATTAAGAAAGCTACATTAGGAAAGTATAAACATCTGATCTATGTATAGCACAGAATAATAGA
>NC_028642.1:59391538-59482454 GCF_001406875.1 Solanum pennellii
ACTTAATTTCTTTTGACCTTATGATTCATCGAATTATAATCATAAGTAATTTGAGAATTTAAAATGTTTTAAAAAGAATGTGTAGAAAAAACTAATATTCATGGAACAAGATTCCTTTTTGTCAACAAAAAAATTATTCAAATTGATTAGTTCGTCATGTTCTTGAAATTAATAACATTTTACATTTTGTAAATTCTAACAATTTATCATCAAATTGTCTTTATGTGTAATCTAACTCTAAAAAAAATATGGCATGCTAACAATCCAACTGAAAGCAAGGTATATAAATTAAGAAAGCTACATTAGGAAAGTATAAACATCTGATCTATGTATAGCACAAAATAATAGATTACTTAAAGACAAAAAATTAATTTAAAATGTATTTACTCATATATTAATATACAAATTCATAGCCATTATAAGTCCTTTTATTTAATAGATTGATTATATATTTAAAATTGAAAAAAAAATGAAAAGTAAAAATAAGGATAAATTATAATGGCAATATTACAAGAAAGTATGACATCAATTCGTCTATGTTTCACTTTATTTTATATATATAGATTTCAACAGGGTCTACACATTTAGTATTACAAAAATATGTAATAAGATATTTTTTAGTCAATAAGAATTATATCCAGATTAATCAATTCGCAACTTTTCTTTAAATATATTGCATTTCACGTTCTTCAAATTTTTTTCCTTATCATTAATTCATCCATATCAGTAATGATCAACACTGAAAAAAGAAGAAGAATATGTCAGATTAACAATCTAATTAGGAGCAAATGAGTAAGCAAGCTACAACATAAAAATGATGAAAAAATTCCTTATCATCAAATTATCTATATCAGATCAATACCGTAAAAAAAAAATAGAATGTGCTAGATTAACAATCAAACTAAAAGCAAAATAGAGTAAGCAAGTTACAACATAAAAAGAAAAAAGAAATCCCAATCTATGTAAGATATTTTTTAGTCAATAAAAATTATATCCAGATTAATCAATTTGCAACTTTTCTTGAAATATATTACATTTCACGTTCTTCAAATTTTATTCCGTATCATCAAATCATCCATATCAGTAATGATCAACACTGAAAAAAGAAAAAGAATGTCAGATTAACAATCTAATTAGGAGCAAAATGAGTAAGCAAGTTATAATATAAAAAGGAAAAGAAAATCCTTATCATCAAACCATCTATATCAGATTAATACCATAAAAAAAAAGTATATGCTAGATTAACAATCTAATTAAAAGCAAAATAGAATAAGCAAGTTACAACATAAAAAGAAAAAAGAAATCCAATCTATATATATAGCACAACAACATAGACTATGGGAAGACACAAAATTAATTAACATATAATAACTCAAAAATTAATACATATTAAAAGTCATTACATGTACAAATTAAAAATAAGTAACGGTTGATTGAAAAAATGGAAGGGTAGATACATTCCTTTATAACCATTACACAACTTAAATTTGGAAGGAAGGATTAAATGTTTTAAATGCTTTAAATGCTCATAATGAGGGGAATTTTTTTTTAAACAGATTTTTAATAGAAAAAAGATGAAAAAATTTGAATTATGAAAAAATTGATAAATAGTGATACTGACCATTGAGGCATGCCACATCATCAAACTGAGATTCAGCTTTATATATATATATAGATTTGAAATATGGACACAGTAATACCAAAAAAGTCGGTATTACAAACAAACAAAGAATGTCATTTTTTTTCAAATTAAAAAAATTCAACTTGTTTGTAATAGTTACTTTCAAGGATGCTTGGCAAGGCATGACAAATTTGACTTACACGGCTACCTTTCATCTCCAAATTATATCTTGATATTTTCGAGCATTTTTTGGTTCAAAGTTTTGTTTTATCTCAATTAAAAAAAGTAAATAACGTTTCAAGAATAAATCTAGTTTTGCTTTCGTATTATTTTTGTATTATTTTTTATGTTGATTCTTTTTTGTGTCTAATTTCACGTAATCTTTTTCAAGATCAGTTTAATGTTTTGAAAAAATAGGGCTCAGATTTCCTTTGTTTTTTATATCTAATCCACGCTCTCTTTGACTCGGGGGTTCTTTTGCTTTTTGACTTTGATTCTTTTTATAATTTGAATACAAATGAAAATGTTAGTCAAAATAAAAACCAAAAACAAAATTTTTTTCTACCATCAAATAAAAATGACACGTCCTTTGTGGTGTTGTTTTTATATATTTTATGTCTTAGCCAAAATCAAATTTGTCATGTCAACAAATCGAGTTAATTGAGCAAGTAACATTCTAACTTTGAAAGATCTTGCATGTTTTTTCGTTAAGTTCTTTCCTTTTTATATGAGGAGAAAAGAATAAAATTGACATGTGGAGCTTAGTCAGATTTACGGAATTAAGTAAGACCTTACGCCAATGGATATAGATACAACTGTACTCGATCGTTATTGTTTCTTCGTAATAGAGCCATGTGTGTGCATTCTGAAAAGGAAAAGAAGAACGTAACGTATTATAGACAAATTGTCAAATGTCAATTGCCATCAACCACCAAAATAGGTACTCGTCGAAGAATCCAATACTGGATGAAAATCCAAGTTTTTTTTTTTTTACGTGGTTAGATCTCATCCCGATTACTTCCTCCATCTCAAGAAGTATACCCTAAATTGATTTGAAACGGAGTTTAAGAAAAGAAAGAACACTTTTTAATCTTGTAATTTTAAATTAAAATTATATCTACTAAAATGACTTTTAATCTTATAGCCTTAAACATGGCAGATAGAAAGTTAAAGTATTATCAAAAAAAGAGAAGGAGTTAATTTTTTGAAACAAACTAAAAGAAAATTGAATTAAGAAATTTCGAACTTGAGACCTCCAATATGGAAGTTCCAAGTCCAAATCACTAGGCCACCCCAAAGTATTATTTACCAATGTTGGAACTCCATATTAAATTCTGACGCTCCAAATGTCCAGCCTTAGGTGCGAGATGGGGTATTAAAGAGTCTCAGATCAAATGAAACAGGATGGGTGGTCTCCTTGGCTTTGGAATATTAGGCGCTTAGATAGATAGAGAAAAAATCACATGATGCTTTGAACCCTAGGTCTACCAGGTTTGCACCATAAGGGAATGAATTAGAAACAATTTTTACTAGTGGAATTCAATCAAAACTGAAAACTTTGAAGGCAACCATTTTGCACCATCTTCTCATACACCACATATTAGCCTGCTCCAAATTCCCTTCATCAACATACACTTTTATCATATTATAGTAGCTGATTGAAACCCTTCTTAACGATCTCCTCAAACAACTAAATCGCCTTTGACACCTCAGAAACTTTAAGTAAACCTCGTAATCTAATATCATAACTGCAAGTATCAGGAAGAATATTTCTCTTTTCCATCATAACTCACAAGTTTTCAGCCTCAGAAAACCTTTTACTATCAGAAAGTGCTTTTAACAATGTATTAATCCCCCATGCTTTTCAATCTTATCCATCAAAAGCACAGCAGAATACACAAAACCAGCCTTGCAAAACGCCTTCATCGCGAGGTTATAGGATGTTAAATTAGGCACAATTGACAATTTCTCGCGTTATTCACGAAACAGCAAGCCAATTTCATCTCACTCTCTCTGATCTGATGCATGATTTCAAAAGGACGTTGAAGGAATAGACAGTCCGTTGACAATCTAGTTGTGGCATTTCGTCAAACAGGTTAAGTGCATTTTTATGACCGATAATTTCTTTCATACCGGAGAAGTATTTGGCTTCGGCAAGGCGGTGAACAGCCATGTCAATATTGAAACGCCGCCGTGGGAACTCAGGGCATATTGATGAACTTTTCATGAAATCTACAATTCCTTGATGTGTGTGATTGGTGGGGTTTAAAGAGCTAAAAATTACTTCATCCGTCCATTTTTACTAATCCACAAGCCCGATATAATTTTGAAAATCAAAAGATAATTTATGTGCTAAGTATTTATGGTGAACCTTCTCCTTATGGTGCACCTTTAACGCCTCTTTACTTCGCAAATAACATGAAATGAATGCAAAAGAATTACATAAACAATTTTCAAGTAGGGATAAGCCTCTGGGCAAATGCCACTATCCATAAACACTAAATCAGAATTTATATTTCTCTCTATCAGGAAAAAGGGCTAAAATATCTTTTGACTGTAGGAATTAAAACAATAAAACGATTTTTCCCTCCGTTTAAATTTGACCATGAATGTTCCCTTACCACACTGCAAAATCAACTATGATGGCTAGTTGAAGCACCTGATGTTCCATGGATGTTTTCTCAATAAAAAATATAAAACTGATGTGTTGATTCTTATTGAGGTGAAGAATCACCGAAGATGCTTTTAGTTCCACGGATATGATCGATTAAAAGTATATCCTTGTTTAAACTGACTGCCTCCTCTATTCTCCCACTGTCAGCCCAAATCCGAACTTGTAATCTTTCTTTTTATGATCAATCTGCAGTCACCATCAGGAGCAGATTTACAACAGTTGAGTAGCCAAAGTGCACAAGATAGAGACTTGTAAAATCGCGAAAGTTGTTTTGAAAGTAAAAGCTCAAAGAGTAAAGCATAATTAAAATTTGTATGCCATCCCCTTAAGAAGGAAAAAACTGCACCCGAGGAGAGAGAGGTGGATGTTGAAGAGAAATTATATAAAGAAAAAGGATTAGACCTGCAGCACATATGACACTTACCTCGGCAGAAAGAATGAAATTAAGACCCATGTTCAGGCGTTCTTCCAGGAAAGCAGCAACACAGCCGTTGGAATCAATCTTTCCTCTAAGACGACACTGCAACGCACACAATATTACTGATCTTGACCACCTTTAATATAAATGAGCCAGCTACAGCTATGCACCCAAAATAACATGAGAAAGTCCAAACATAGACTTATAACATTAACTATCTTGTGATCATCATAATACATGTAGCAACTAGAATAATGCCTAATCTTATGTGTAAAAATTTACAGAAGGGAATGAGAATATTGACGTTGTTTTCTGTCCAAAAATCAGCAAAAATAATCTCTTGGAGTCTGCATTTAATCAGTTCAAATTTAAAAGATAATTTTGCCAGAATCAAACATGCACACCATTTGAACTAGCTCAAATAATTACAGCAGACCAGCAGTGCAATACACTCATCAAAACCAGATGACAGATAGATACTGAGTAAACTACAACTCGCAAGTGCAAAGCTTTGCAGCAAACATTCTAACAGTTTGTTTACCACAGAAATTACCTGCCGAAGGATGTAATCATAACCAACACTTGCTGTTACATCCCTGGACATATAGTTGTACATAAAGTCTGATGCTAGAGACACCTGCATGGAAGAAAGTCAATTACCAAGCCTGCTCATCATTAACTCTATCTCTAGACTAGGGATTGCCATTGTAAAACCTTCTCAGAAACTTTCTGAACATAGCCCAGTGCAACCATTCCAGTGCTAGCAACTTGCCCTGTAGCAACCTGCAGGCAGAATGAAACATACACTACTTAACAGAAAAATTGAATCAACCAAGCAAGTTGTAACACTCATTAAGCAAAAACCATAAATATTAAATTCTGGCGAAATCAGCAAAAATACAATACAATGAATAAAGGTGCTACTGTAAACTCCTTAAATATGTTTCATAAAGGAAGAGAAGAACCAGTGTCGATTCCATGAAATTCTGTATCACAAAAATATTAAGACAAGCTACAAATATAAAGCAATTTGCTTTCCAGAAAACCTTTTAAATTTAAAGGAGTTTATAATACAGATAATAGGGAGATGCCAACAATGGCCTCAACATTTCCAGAGATTTCTTTCAAAGGCGCTTACTAGTTGAACCCTTTTAAAAGAGACCAAAATACCTACTGGTAAAAATTGAAGTCCATCAACTTTTAAGCATGATGACTATGTAAACAAACACAGGAAATTAACTAATAGGAGTAAAAGGGATAGCAGGGCTAGAAAAGGAAATACAACAAGTAGTTTCCTTTTTAAAAGAATAGATCAAATATTTTCCTAACAAGCATGTGTCAATCATTAGACCATGATTACATTCCAGAACACCTGATTGGCACGATAAAAACACAATCATTTACGGGAACAAATCACAAGGATATAAAATATGCCAGGTCGATTTAAGTTGCTGGCAAATGCCTCTAAAAGAGAAGAAAACACTACTATGATATCCCCAAATATCTGTCTAATACTAATAAAAATTGAACTACAAATATATCGAGGCAGACCCGGGATCTGACGGCCGCAAGTGCACACTATTACATCAAATGAAAATCTATCACCAGACTATAAAGACCCATAATAGCGAGCATATTCGTGGTTAATTTCAACTCAATTCAATTCTTTTATTTATAAGCAAGCGATGAAACAAAATTAGTCCAATCCATAAGATTTTTCTCTCAATATGGAGGGACTGATGGAGCCTTCTACCAACGCACCAGCTGTAATTTGCGCATGCAGCTGCCACAACTAATATATCTCTACTTCTTGGAGGTAATTACATGTATATTAGATTTCCCGGTGCTGGTGCACCCTCAACCCCAACGCATTGGTCCGCCTCTGCGCTCACACCCATTAACAACTTCATGTTCTAAATGTTCTTTCATAAATTTATATATCTTGTTGTTATCATAATACCTTCAAATTCCAATTATTATGTTTTTAAAGAGCATGCTACTCTAATAGGAGTATCTAATAATAAGCACTTTACCATCTTATCTGTATTGTAACGAGCAGCATAACCAATGCCAGACTTCCGATGCTGACCAGCCCAGAATACTTCACCACCTAGAGACAAATGTGGAGTGATACTCTGCAAAAGATATAAAGGTATACATTGATTGATCAAGAAGTTGAAATAAATATAATGTATGTGACATACACCCAAAAAGTAAGTAAAATGAACTCCAACCACAATCGAAGGAAGCACTAGAAAAAAATCATTCTGCTTATATATTAGTGATAAAAACTGCAAAATCAAATTGCTTTCAGCTGTTGGTGTGTAACAAGTCCCATGAAAGTTATCAAAATTATCGCTATTTTATGTTTGATTCAAGAGCTCCAGGCCATTGAGTAGATAAGCCCTTTTAATTTAATGCTAAAAATATCAAAAAATTATGCAGTATTATTCACATGTGATGAACATCACTCAAACAAGAATTATTCACATGTGATGAACATCACTTAAGTTTTTAGGATCATGAGGATGGTGAGGAACATCTTAAAGATTCCAAATCTAAACTAAGATATCTCGGTTATTATAAAGTTGGGCATCGGAGGTAGTGTTTGAACTGGCATTAGTCACAAGGTTTTTTCTCTTCTTTGCTTTTTCCCAGATGATCTATTTTTTGACACACAACATGAAATTATTTTTATCAAATAGAGACACTACAAGATATTTATCTCTCGCTGACACTAGACGAAACTACCCTGATGATTATTCTTTCTCTATCTCCCAATCTTGCTAGGTCTTACTCCCATTTGCCAGCGTGATATTTATTCATACTGTTACTCTAGCCCTGATACACGAACCCTCTAACGCTGTATTCCAATTTTGTGAAATTGTGGTATTCCCTGCTTGAATCAAAATTGACTCTGTTTGAAACTTCAAGATATTTCATGTAACTTGTGGACATAAATGTGTGAAACCTTTAAATTGGTTTTTCCTGCAAATGACCAGAGACAAGGCCATTTACTTTTGAAAATATTAGTGCTTTTAATGATGTATTTTATTGGCTAATTTGCAGAGTTGCAAGTCTTGATTGTTTACCTGGATGTAGCTGGCTCCAAATAATGCACCATTCCCCAATTGAAACTGTGTTCTGTAGTCTTTACCCTTAACAAACAAAAAAAGACAAGAATACGCAACGTTAGTCTTCCTAAGTCATCTAGGCTATACCGTAGTTTGTGCATAGTATGGGATGACTTGATCAGAAATAGAATGCCACATTACATTCCAACCGAAAGCATGAATTAAATCCAATGACTTGCATGCATTGAGTTTTATGCATAAGAGTAAAGAAAAGTACCTTGTAATCAAAATTAACCATGCCATGCGACATGTGCGGCTCACCCGTTAGCTGATAAGTAGAAAAATATGAGTTATATGGCTTATTCTTGATATATATTAATTGCTTACCAACACTATCAAAGGTAAGCAATCAAATACACATACCTGGCCATTAGCCTTCATTGCAAGATTCTCAGACAACTCACACCTCACTCTTGCATTCACCCTACCATCTGTCATTACTCTCCCAAAAAGCATCATCTGCAGGAAACAGTCATTGCTCCAACACTCAGATAATCATGTGGATTTCAGACACTAGATAGGGATAGTATCAAATACACACCTTTGGATCAATAAAGTTGGCACCAAACTCATAGTGAGCAGTTGGAATTTTGACTACATCTGTAGACTGAGTAGGAAGTTCCGTGGGCCCCATGAAAACACTAACAGAAACAGAAGCAGATTTCTTTCATAATTGAGAAAATATCCCTCTCCATTTAAGAATGGGGAAAGCATAGTAATACATCTGATATGTGTCTCTAGAAATGCCAAATCTACCTGTGACTGAGTGAAAACCTCTGATTAAGTCCTCTGGTAAAGTCAAAGCGCATCCCTTCAAAAAGCTCAGGCTTTAAAGACACTGCCAAGGTAAGACATGCATTAATTGACACATCCAAGAGGGAGTTGCTCGAATGCTAAGCAGCAGTCACTTCCAACCCGAAGGTTGTGAATTTGAGTCACTAAGGGAGCAAAAAGGGTGGGAGCTCCTAGGCAGGCCAGACACTGGATAACTAGATCATGACTTAAGAGACATAATATTGATGACAGCAACAACACTAACATGAACAAAAATAATAACCAACCATTAACAGTGTTTACATGCACTAAAACTTCTGCTAACAGTTCAATACTAATTTAGCTTGCAGTGGACTATGAATCCGACAAATTTGATCTCACTTCTGTTTTTTCCAAACATTAGCTGATACAGAATCTAGACACTTTAAATTAATAGAAGCTAAAAAATTTGCGTCAAATCCTATACTGGTCTGCACACTCATTTAACCCTTCTCTATGTAAGCATTTTAGCACCCCTGCACGAGTGTTGTGAAAGGCGAGGTGACCCTTCATCACCTATTAGCTTTGAGGCAAGGCGATTTTCAAAAGACGACGCCACGGCAATAATGGCGAGAAAGGTGTTGCTTTCATATAATCTTTTAAAAAAAGGCAACTAATTTAGGATTTTAAAAGTTAAAGGTATTTTAGGGTTTTTTTTTTCAAATTTGTATAGTTGCACTCTTAGACTGCAACAGCGATTCCAACCAGTCGACTCAACTAGACTTCTCTGGCGACCAGCCAGATTTTTTCCAGTGACTCCAAAGTCCAATCAATACTTATTTCTACTTCTAATTTCTTCTTCAAAAGTCTTCTTCCCCTATTTCTTTTTGCTTCTTCTTCTCCCTACTTCGAAGTTACTTCTACCCTTTTTTTTTTATTGTTTTGACTTCTGTTCTGTATTATTCTCATTCAAGTTCTAGACTTTTAGTATATACTATCTATTCTCAGTTTTTAATGAAATATTTGCAAATATATTATTGCAATTGATTGAAATTTTGATTATTTATATATGGAATTAATTATTTTAATTTTTTTATATTAATTGGCACCGCACTTCAAAAAGGCGAGCTCCTAGCCGCGCACCTGACCTTCCTTCAGACGAGGCAGACCCTTTGTTCCCTTACGCCGTCCAAAACCCACGCACCAAAACTTCAAATCAAGAAACTACACATCGTCTGGAGTTGATACTGCCTATCTGATATTATCAATTGGATTAACAAAATAATGTAGCTAAAACTAAAGGCTTCAATTGCATTTCAGCCTAGCTATACAGTAAACAATCTGCAGCAAGTTGGAACAAAAGATCACAACTACTTCGTCTCAATCCAAAACTAGTTAGGGTCGCTGCTATTAATCTTTCAAATCCATTTCACTCTAGTCGCGTCAATTAAATTCCAATACAAATCAAGTCAGATAAAAATAATGGAATGAAAAATAAACACAATGATCAAACAAGAGATGAAGTACAATACTAACTTAAAGCTTCACGGTGGATTTCTTCATAAGGAATAGGACAAGGCAAGTTGAAGTAATCGACTTTCTCCGGTTCGGTCACCGTCGGCTTTGAGCCTGCCGGAAAATCTGTAGCTGCCGGAGGGACGAGAGTGGCCATTGTGTAAATAAAGGAAAATGTGAAAAGTCCTCTCTTTCGCCTGAGAGATATAGGGGAGAAGGAGAGAGTTCAGTGACAGCAAGAAGTAAAATAAACCCTCACAAAACCCCTAAAATCAATTCGGCAGAACCCGACCCGGTTTTATTCGGTGGAGTCCGAAAATGTGATGGGTATATCATATTATTTTTTATCTTTGTTTTTCTTTTATGAGAATAAAGAGTTTTTTTAAAATATAAATATAATTATAATTTAAATAAAGCATAACAATAATAAGATGATCAAAAAATGAGAAGATTGATTCGTAAAAAATGAAAGTGGATTCGCAAAAAGACTACGTTGAAAACTATCGTTAGTATAATAATAATATATGATATATTTAATAAATTATCATGAAACTATGTAAAAAAAATATTTTGTATGCAATTATGGTAAACTTTATAAAATTTGAAAGATAAAATTAGGAAGTTACTTATTTGTATGCATTTTCATTTAAACATTAGTGATACAATAGTGTATGAAATTATTTCCAAGTGAATTAATGTGTGACGATTTAATTTTGAGATCATCGTAACATAATTTTAGTCCTATAAAAGGTTTTGAAGTTACATATCTTTAATTGCTTCTCAATCTCCATCCGCATCTCAGCAGTAACCTCAAAGGAGCAGCAATCACGGCGAGAATAAAGGTTCATGAGTTGAGGAATAAGTCGAAGACAGATCTTTTGGCTCAGTTGAAGAATCTGAAGGTGGAGCTTGCTCTTCTTTGTGTTGCAAAGGTCACCGGTGGTGCTCCTAACAAGTTATTCAAAATCAAGGTGGTAAGGTTGTCAGTTGCACAGGTTTTGACTGTCATCTCACAGAAGCAAAAGTTAGCTCTTCTAGAAGTTTACAAGAACAAGAAAGACGTGCCTCTTACAAAAAGTTTGGCCAGCTTTGATCATACGGTGGCCAGATCTGGTTGTGCCGTGGCTTAGATTGTCGTAACTTTGGAGGGAGATATAAAAATAGTGATAATGTGCGATGTTGATGAAGACGGGTGAGGAAGAAAGTTGCACAAGTAAGATAATTGATGAAATCTTGAGAGTCTCCATTGATGTTGGAGTTTTTGGGGATAAAAATTTAGAGAGGCGAGAGGTTTGCTTCAATCCGTGTATGGAGGTGTAACGAGCAAGTTCCTCCGTTTATTCACAATTCTCGAATTCTTGGTGTTTACAACAACAAAAAACGCAAACAGGGGCATTCTTGGGTACTGATGAAGAGTTCAAAGGCTTTAGATCTAATATGCACAAATTCCAAGAAAAAGAACCCTTTATGCACAAATCATGTTTACTGTCTAATGTCCATGGTGGCACAGAATGATCTAATAAAGCCAAGATAAGTTTAATTGGAAGAAGGTTTGAAGGAAATGGTGAAAGAAATGTGGAGGACACAAAGAATGGTGCTGTTGGTTTTGGGATTATGAAGAAATTGCCAGGATTTGTCCAATTTGCCGTTGGCTATTGCAGAGATGTTTATTGTTGATGCCTTAATGGCCGTACGAACTTTCATTGACCATGGTGAGGCTCCAGATTACTACTTGAGGGAGAAAGTACATGTGATTCGCTGGCAAAAAGGGTGATGACACCGGTGATGACTTTTTTTTGGTCGTGAAATAGTGCAAATAGGGAGAATTAGAAATGTCAATAATAAATTAAAATGATATTATTTTATATTTTATTAAATAATTTTGGTTAATAGTTTTTAAAAAATAGTTATGAAATAATTATGATATGGCATTAATATATATGACGTGGATTGATATGTCAAATACATAAAGTAGAGTGAGCTACACTCATGGTATGAGGGACTTAAAAGACTCATTTCAATTGAGTGTCCGGGTTCAGATGACAAAGGTATAAGTAGAAGAGTTCAGAATACAAACTGATACAAGTATAAGAATCCACTAAACCATTTTATCGTTTAATTATTGTTATTCGAACTGTAAATAATGCGTGTCTATAGTCAATCATTTGTTGTCCTTGAGAAGCTACCTTCAAATATTTTGTGTTTGAAGTTGTTTTGATGTGAATAAACGTGAGAAAATATATAAAAACGTACCACGTGAGAAGTTTACTCAAATATGAACAAATTTAAAGAACTGAAAAATATCCAAATTTCATAAGAGTTAAGTAATGAAACAAAATTTACTTATTATTTTCAAAATTTGTTATAGTATTCAAAAATTGTTATATTATTTATTCTTTTTAGAGAAAAAATATCAATAACTAATATAATATCTGTGTGTGTGAGAATTTGTGTATGGTATTGATTTTCTTTGGATATATATATATCTTCTCAACATGTAACACAACTCACATGATATTATAATAGAATATAAGTCTGTCATAAAATATTACTTGTTATTTTAATATCTATATATATATATTCATGTATAAAATTTTAAATTTATTGTTTATGAGAAAAAATATTTGTTATTTTTATATCAAATGTACTTTATTTATTTATTAATTAAAATGGATATTGAATAGTAAAAAATAGAAGTTATCAAATTTGAGGACAAAAATTAAAGTTGGACAGAGACATTTTGGGGGAATGACCCGAAAAAGACATACGGCCCACTTTTCCCCCATTTTACAAACAACGAAGAAATAGTAATACTATTGTACTGTCTCTACTTTTGAGTCTTTTTCTGACCAGTCAACACTCAACAGTGTTCGAGCGCCACCTCCGACGACCACTCTGCGGGTAAACTACCCTTCCTCCGCCTCCTAACGGCCTTATTCGTACTCACAGCTCTATGTGTACTATTTGTATTTATGTCAGAATGATTATTATGTGTTTGATAAAATGACATACTACTTTTTTGAATCAAGAACTGTTTTTTAAGTTAGTAGTAGTAGATAGTAGATACAGAGTACTGATAATAGAAATAAGAAAAAGAGTACCACTGCACGTAGAGACGGAGCTAAAAGTTTGAGTTTATGGGTTTTGGATTCTAGAAAATGTAGTTTACTGGATTTTTGATAAGTTATTTATGTATCTTGAGTGGATTTTTGAAAACAAATATAGGGTTTGAGCAGTAGCTGCTTCACACATATGATTACTTACTTTTTCTTTTTTTTGTGTGTGTGTATAGCCAATAACTGATGTAACTAAGTTTCAACTTCTTTACCTACTCGAAAGCTGATGGGAATACGGATTATGAGGAAGTGTCATATATGATATGACTTTAGTAAAGAGATGTTGATGACTAAGTAGATGTACATACGAGTAGAAGATAGAGAGCATTGTTCTCTACTTAGTCTCTTATAGGACAACTTTTTGTAACCCTTCAAAATAGGTTTTGTCATACCGTATTGAACCCTCTGGACTTGTTCTGAGGGGGCTTTGCTATAGTACCCTTGTTCGCCTGGTAATACTAGATCTTCATTTGTGGTGATACATTTGCTGAATGACAATTGATCCAGGGCTCTTCCTGACAGCAGAGCGAGCTCCTTTCATTCATTTGGGATTTTGTGTGCTCTTTGGATTATGGTTGTTGGACGTTAATGCTTAGTTTCTATCAATTCAAATAGATTGTCGAAGGAAACAACAAGTGTATGGTAAAATAGTGTGACTACGAGGGAGCATAATCATGTTCCAGCAGTAACATGTAGCTGCTCTAAAAGGCAGAGAAAAATCTTAAAAACAAAACATGCTAGCTCTCAGGTCCAAATCCCAAGAGCTAGCTGATTTCTTTCCATTTGTCTTAATCTTGGTGGACAGACTTACTTGGTACTTATTGATGGTGGGAGCCTGCGAGGTATTATGTGGAATTAGTCAAGGTGTGTGCAAGCTGACCCGGACACCATGGTTATTGAAACAATATATGCATAATTTTACATAGAAAAGTGATGCCAAGGGTTTGCTGCTGTTCGTATTCCTTTCTTTCGTGTTTTATTTGTCGACTAATTCTCTTAGCATGCCAGTGAATATTCTTCTCCCATCTGTCTGGATATTCTTGTGCACTCGAGAAGAAGCATTGAGTAATCCAGAGACCTATGCATGATTAACAGTAAGTTGTAAAACTTTTGAAGGGGAACTACACATTTTTGTAGTATACTTGTGGATATATAGACTAAAGTTACCAGTTTAAAAAAAAATGGGAGGAGTTGTGTTATATTTTATGCTTTATTACTAACTTGGATTCTCTATGCTGGAACTTGACATGATGAGTGCAACTAAGCATGATTTTTTCAGTGATTCTTAAAAAGTTGATCTGTCTCAGAAATTAGAGTACTCACCTTGCAGAAACAAGTTTTTTCTTTGATCTATTTAGTTTAGTTCCTAAGGTAAAAACATCATCGTTCAACATTAACCTATTTTTCATTCCTTAGGAGCTTAATGATCAAAGGCTTTCACAAAATGAATCAACTCTCTAATGGCTTCTCATGTCTGAATTTGGATGTCGCCGATAGCCAGGATGACACAGAAACTCTCGGGGAAACTGAGACAGTATATGGAAGAGGTAACGGCTGGGTAGCAGAATTTGTAAATATGTGTCTGCATCATACTAAGTTTTGTAGATCAATAGGTGTGTTGAAAAAGAATAGTTCAATAATTGAATGGTCAATAGGAAAAGGAGGGAATAATAGTTAATACCCAGTCCTCAATATTCATTTAGTACCAGAAACTCAAACATTTAACTATCACTATGAGAAAATGACAATTTGTGAACTCTGCAGGTAAAGCCAAGGAAAAAGATGACAACTCAGGAGAGTACGAATTGCCACTTGTATGGATTGACCTTGAGATGACTGGTAATTCTTAGTTCATGACTCGTGAAATTGGTTTGGTTCTTAAAGACACATATTGAAGCACATCAATTAACATACTTTGCACATCCTTAATCACTATTTGCATAAAATATAGATATTGCCATTGGTTATCCTGAAAGATAATATTTCTGTTGTCCTAATGTATATGGGTTCTGCCAATTTTCATTCAATAATTGTACCAGATTCACCTCTCTTTAAATTCTCTTCTTGGATACCAAGGAATCCTTAGGTCCTTAATCCGTAAACTATCATTGTTTCACTAACAATGGATCTTGGATTATATTAGGTGGCACATAATACTTGCTTAGTAGATAGACTTGGAGGATGAGATTCCCTTGAGTATAGAGTTGCCAATACAATTAAATTGAGAATATGGCCACATCTCAATGTAAGCTGGAGAATTGTAGGGCCAATCAACTTGATCCAAACATAAGCTGGACAAAAACATTGTCTTGCTCATCTTACATTCTGATGCATCAAAAAATTGTAGCGTTGTACATCTCCAAAAATACTCTTGAAGATTAAAATTTGGTAGTATAATTTTCTTTTGACATTTCTTCCTTTGTAGGTTTGGATATTGAAGTTGAAAGGATATTGGAGATTGCTTGTATAATTACTGATGGAAACTTGACCAAATCAATTGAGGTAAAATTGTCTCACCTTTCTAACTTATCCCATATTTCTATTCTAGTTTTGCACTCTGTTAACATCATAATGATTGAATATTACAAAATAATTCGAAGTTAGGAGGAGAGATCTAAAGTATTGTATATGGTACTTATCATCATAATGCCAATTGGCTGATAAAATTTCTTTCTCCACTTTGCTGAGTTTGCTCTAGGGTGGTAATATCGTTCTGTGTAATTTACAGAATTTTGTCTACCCTTCTCTATCATTAGAATTTTGCCGTGCGTGATCACTTGTGCGTCCTATACATCTCTTCAATATTTTCTCATCCTTCTACCAACAGGAATTCATTTTGTGCTTTCAAAAATAGGGTCCTGATTTAGTTATACATCAAACCAAGGAGTGTCTGGACAATATGGGAGAATGGTGTCAGAGCCATCATGCAGCGAGTGGTAAGTGGCTTAATGTGTATGCATGAGGTTCTAAAATTGTCTTATGAGAAATACGACTAGCATTTCATTATAGAGTACATTTTGTTGATTCTAATGTTAGTTCAAAGATGAAACTTAATGTGATTTAGGTTTGACTCAGAAGGTGCTCGAGAGTACCATCACTGAAGAAGAAGCCGAGAAGCAGGTATCGTATTCCCTTTAATAAGCCCAAAAAATGTTCTTTAAGCTTGTTTGACAAATTTTTAAGACAATCCTCGGAGAGTTTCTAATATGCTTCTGTCATGGGCAGTATCCTTTGCTTTCAGACTAAGAGGATCATATGATTTATTCAAATGAATTTAGATTTAGAATGTTATCACATACCAAGTTTTTAGCTATATGTTTGATATTGTTGCCATGATTGAGCTGCATGACAATTCTGGATTTAAAAGAACCCACAGACATCCACACCTTTCTTCGCCCTTTTGCCTAATAAGATGGCATGTTATTCACATACATTTCTCATGAGCCCTGGATTCTACAAGTTGGCTTCTTGGATTAATATTCCTTTTTCCCTCGCATCGTGCAGGTTGTTGAATTTGTCAAGAGAAATATAAGGACTTATACACCACTGCTCGCAGGAAATTCAATCTATACGGATCTTCTTTTTCTGAAGGTATATTGTGTGTTTGTCTGAATCTATAGATACCATTTCGAGGAACTATTCTACAAATAGACGCCTGTGCGTACTATATCATTTAGGTGGTCATTCCACTGAACCTCAGGATTATTCTATATTTCTTTCTATAGTCAGCCTTCCAACGTTGAGGCATATATATAACATCACCAGTTATTTACTCTTCTCTTTCGAATTTATTTGTTACAGAAGTTCATGCCAAATTTGGCAAGTTTGTTTTCGCATGTACTTGTTGACGTCAGCAGCGTAAAGGCACTGTGTTTTCGTTGGTATCCAAGAGGTAAAACTATACTGCATTTTTAGGTTTATCTGATCTTTCCAGTGAATATATCGGTTCGGTTGGGGAGTTTTACATGTTATATGTTGCTGCTACTTTGAATTAGACAACAGGAAGGCTCCTAAAAAGCAAAACAAGCACAGAGCTATGGATGACATTAAGGAGAGTATAGCTGAACTCAAATACTTCAAGGAGCACATATTCAAAGTCTCCAAGTCTAAAAAGTGACAGTGAATGAAACTATCATCTCATGATTATGATTCCCAAGATGTGGTGTTACCTGCCATTGTAAAGTGATTCTGGATTTTAGATGTAAAAAGGTGTTTGATCTAAATTATGAACTAAGCCATGTTTAACAAACTGATTTTGGCTATCATATTGAGTTCCATTGTGTCCCTATTTGGCATTGTTGTCAACTTTAAGCACACTTGACCTACTATAGGTTTTTTTTGTTCATAAAAAACAATCTGTCACTCTCCTATTGGATAATATAAAGAGTCCACCTCAATTAGATTATTTATTATTATTTATCCAAACCAAGGCAATAAACTTCTTCAAGACCAATTTTTTTTAAATAAAAGAATATTGTAATTTTTTATTATTTATTTATTTTTGGAGTCTAACTCCTCTCCATTTCCTCAATTTTTTACTTGAATTGAAGACTCATGAGTCATGACATACGAAAAAATCAACGGCTACTATTTAAATCAAGAGATGATTAATATTTTATAAAAAATATTATTATATCATACTCATAACAGTATATTATTTTATTCACAAATACATTACACACATTTTTCTCTATTTCCCTTACTTAAATTTTTCCTGTTGCTACGACCATCCCTCTGTTTTTGTTTTTTTTTTTTTCATTTTTCTAATGAGTCAATCTTGAAAGTAAAATCTCTTTGTAGATTTAAAAAAAGAGAGTTATTGTGGCATATCTTTATAATATATTGGTTATGTAAGACACTTTTTAAATTTTTTTTTAGAGCATATACAAAAATTACTAAATCTTTTTTTTGAAAAAAAATAAGGTCTTGAAGAAGTATATTTATTTTTTATTTTTAAATATATTATGGAGAAAAAATTAATAGAAATGAGATTTTTATTTTTTCTAATAAGAAAATAACAAATTATAATTAAAAAAAACAACAAAAAAAACAACAACTTTGGTTTAAACAGGGGCCTAGAGTTGTGAGGCCACCATTTCAAAACTAGCATGGCCTATGGGCTAGTCAGAACCATGTGTCTTGACCATATTGACGGCTTGGCGTGGTATGATTAACATGAATCTCATATTATCATATTTTGTTCTTTGTTATTCAATCAATTATTATGTGGAGATATCTTTTTCATAAAATAATTTTTTTAAGATAAATTTTTTTTTCTTGAATCATGATAAGTTGATATGACATAAAATATTATATTATTTTCTCAAACATCCATAAATATCTCGTATTCTAGTACACTACCATTTATTATTGAATCCAATTTCTTAAATTTTAACTCACAATCCCAAAATGTTATTTGCATCTTCACTCTATTTTCAATTTTATAATGTTGGGTATTGTTAGAAAAATCATCAATTTATGATATAAATCACTAATCATCAAAGTTTATTATACATTATTCGCTTCGATTCTGTTAAAATGTAGTAACCAAGTTTTTCGCAATTTATAGGTTTAAACACATCATAATATTTAATTTTGTGCGATCCATAAAATTTAGTATCCCTAATTATAATGATGGAAATAGAAAACATTAGTCATATTCAAATTTGGCCACTACACATCCATAGCCTTTTTTTTTTTCACGTTATCAAAAGCTAGAGTTTGAAAAATAATTTTTCGTGTGTGATTTATTTTGGAATAAACGTAAAGTTAAATATTATATAATGTAATATTATTTATACCTACCTTTATAAACCTAATAAAAGGAGAGACACACATTAACATCATTTCATGACAATGAAATTAATATAACACATGAAACATCATTTATGCAAACCACGTCGTTGGGAAAATATAGTTTTTTTTTGGCAATTTTCTTCCAAACTCTTCATCTCTTTTTTCTTGATCATCAATCATTTCATAATGACTCCCCCAATTTATTGTGGGTGTGATTTCATTTTTCTCTGTTTCATTTCATTAATTAATTTTTATCATATTTGCCTAATCCATGAAATAATTTACCAAAACTTAAACAGGAGAAAAAAATAATAATAATATATGGAGGGAGGTGGAGAGGAAGAAGGGTCATTGGAATATACACCAACATGGGTGGTTGCTGCTGTATGCACAGTCATTGTTTCTATTTCTCTTCTTGTTGAACGTCTCATCCATTACGCTGGCAAGGTATATATATAACAATAATAAAAACAGGATCTTTATGAAATATAATGTCTTTGTTTTCTCTCTATTTCTGGATGACTTAGTTGGTTTGGAGAATAATTATCCACCTGGGATCGATCCTTCTCAATGACTTCTGAGTTGAATTTGTCGCATAGGACAAGTCTAATGTGGTTTTTTACATATAGTGTTCACCACAAGGGCAAAGGAAAAAAAAAATTGATTTTCAACATTTGACTAAGATTCCATCATTTTATTTTTCCTTTTCAATTTCGCCATGTTATGAAACGGTTTACAAGTGGAATGGTATAAGGAATTCATATAGCGGATTTCAACTTGTTTAGGCTTTGAAATGTGATTGTTATTATTGATCGTTGTTGGTTTGTTCAAGTTTCATTATTTTATTATATATGCAACCAATATGTAGCTTAGCAACATAGAGTTAAAGATGGTCCGTTAAACATACTTCATAGGAAAATTATACTTTATTAATTAGGTATATAGGTCAAAATTATTTTCATACATATATATATGTATTGAACTTTGAACATTCTTAACGAAATCTCTGGCTCGGTGCAGCGTCTGAAGAAGAAGAAACAAAAGCATCTGTATGAAGCCCTACAGAAAGTTAAAGAAGGTTCGAAAATATACAACATTGATCCATTAAGGTTGTATTTATATATGAACTATTTTGTGAATGTGTATTATGTGCAGAGTTGATGCTGTTGGGGTTTATTTCTCTGCTGTTAACAGTATTTCAAAGTCGTATTGTTGAAATCTGCGTGCCTCCTCATGTTGTAACACACTTACTTCCCTGTGCGTTATCGTTGGAGCATACTTCATTTTCACCTCCAACTCCACCTCCGCCTCACGAAGAGCCTCAGGTTAACAATCAGGCGGTTCACTATCATGCTGGTCCTCACCATCTACGGCATTTGCTTGAAGAAGAAACAATTTCAGCTGAGGGTTACTGCCGTCATAAAGTACTTAAGCCATTGCTCTTAACTTCCAGCTATATACTTTGTGTTGGCGATGTTCTGTTATATCTGTTTCTTGTTAGTTTGCAAGTTACGAGTTTGGCAGAATCCAGTAACTTTGGCTGCACTTTTTTCGTTTTATATTTGACAATATGACTTCAAACATTGGTGTTTACTTCTTATATAAATATTTTCGTTGTTTTTACAGAATACGGTTCCGTTACTATCTCTTGAGGCGTTGCATCACCTTCATGTTTTTATATTTGTCCTAGCTATTGTGCATGTGACATTCTCTGTTTTGACTATTGTATTTGGAGGAGCAAAGGTGAGAGTTACTAAGCTTTTCTGCTTGAGTTTCTTTTACTTTGTCTTTCGGGCTGATTCATTGTTTGTGAATGTTTTAATAATGGCCTAGATACGTCAATGGAAGCAATGGGAGGATGCAATCGTAAAAGATGATAATGAATCCGAAGATGGTATGACTAAATAGGAAAGGAATTAAGTAAACGGTTGAAATGTAAAGCTACTAGTAATATTGGTATTCCATTTTGCAGCTCATTTGAAGCCAACAGTTACTCATGTATATGAACATGATTTCATCAGGAATCGGTTTCAGGGTATGGGTACACAATCAGCCATTTTGGGTTGGGTGGTAAGAACTTCCCCCTCCCCATTCTCCGCGAACAATATGGAATCTTTCTCAAATGACTCGCGATAGACTCATATGATCACCTTCTTTCTCTGATTCGTATTGGTATTAATTATCTAACTTACTGTGTTTTAGTGAAAATTTTCAGCGTTCTTTCTTCAAGCAATTTTACGCTTCTGTCAACGAATCAGACTACAGAGCGCTTCGTTTGGGATTCATTATGGTAACTATGTTCATTTGCCATAGTTGTTAGATAGAGACTGTTTTACAATGTAGTGATTTTTACTTGGTTTATACATAATATTAGTAAAAGCATATTCCTTGTGTAGACACATTGCAAGGGAAATCCAAGATTCAATTTTCATAGGTACATGATACGTGCACTGGAAGACGATTTTAGGACAGTTGTTGGTATCAGGCAAGTGATAGAATGATGCTAAAGCTCTTGAACATTTTCTTAGAATGTAGTTTCTCACTGCTGGTTCTTCAAATGAACTTGTCGCTCTTTGTTTTTGTTTGTTTTGCAGTTGGTATCTCTGGATATTCGTAATCCTCTTCTTGTTGCTAAACATTAACGGTATATCCCAGCTCAAACTTGTTCACCTTGCCACACTGCTACGATTTCATGCTAGAGCCTACTACAATGCTATTGTGCTTTGTGCTTTCGTTTAGAGGATAGTTTCGTTTATTGTGATGTGAAGATTGATACATCACTATGCTTGTGCAGGTTGGCATACATATTTCTGGATTGCTTTCTTTCCTTTTATTGTGAGTGACCCTGTCATGAATTTCACTTGTATAGTTTTCACTCTTTCAGTCTCCAAATCTATGAATTAACGTTCAGCACACGATCACTTCTCGTGAGAGCTATCAATTTAGGCTCTTTTTTTTGTTAGTAAAAATAGTTCAAGGGTAATCTGCACCCATATTCAAGTCATAATAAAATGGTAGGACTTAAGCAGCAGGAAGCTAAGTTGATTTTATGTTGCCTTTTTCGTTCTTCATTTCGTGTGTGTTTTTCAGCTTCTGCTCTCTGTGGGAACAAAGTTGGAGCATGTGATTCTACAGTTAGCTCATGAAATTGCTGAGAAACATGTAGCTATAGAAGGCGAATTGGTTGTAACACCATCTGATAATCACTTTTGGTTCGATAACCCTCAAATCATCCTCTTCTTTATACATTTTATTCTCTTCCAAAATGCTTTTGAAATAGCATTTTTCTTCTGGATTTTGGTAAGTCATTAATCAACACCATTCTAATTCAGTGTTCAATACATTTTTTTCAATGTTCCTTTCCTAATTTCATGTTTTTTTTTTTTTTAATCTTTGTAGTTCCAATATGGCTTTCACTCCTGCATTATGGGAAAATATGTCTTTGTGATTCCACGGCTCGTCATAGGGTAGAGTTCACTACTCCTTCCTCTATTCATAACTTCATATATACGGTGTGATTTTTCAGCGAAAGGAATTCAAATAAACCAACCCCCTTATTGCATTTCTTGACCCTTAACATTCATATATGAAGGTGGTTTTCATCTTTTTCCAGGGTAATCATTCAAGTTTTATGCAGCTATAGTACACTGCCACTTTATGCTCTAGTTACACAGGTGAGTTTTTACTCAAACCAATCGATGAAACTTAAACCTGAATGTCCTTCTCCTAATATTGTTTTTACATGAAATTATAGATGGGGAGTCATTATAAGAAATCGATGTTCGATAATCATGTTCAAGCATGTCTTATGGAATGGGCTGAGAAGGCGAAAAAGAAGAAGGGACATAAGTATGGTAGAGACGGCTCTACCCGTTCAAATGACGGTTCTGTTTTTGAAGCATCACTGTCTGTAAATGACCACAAACATCTCCCTCAAAATGGGGTTTAGGAAACATTTTGATCAATGTCATTTGAACAATGTTTTGTAAAAGTTAGGTATGATCCAGTATACCAGTTACTGAATATATATATATATGTATGATAAGAGCGCCAAAAAGCTATAGATTTTTACTGTGCAAGATGAACTGAAATGGAGAATCATGGTTGGTGGAATTCAGAACGTTTGATCTTGTTTAGGACTGAGGCATGGTTATCTTAGGCTATTGCTGAGGTGAAGGGGGGTTTTGTATATGCGTTCCCTTGACGGTTCGATGTAAAATTAAATGGATATATTAAGTTTTACTTAGATATAAGTAAAATGTACCATTTGTCTACACTTTGCCAACTTTAGTTTGTATTTCTGAACGCTGTTTTCGCAGTTGAAGAGGGTTCTTCCCTCTTTATGTTATTAGTGCAGCATACGCCTATGAGTGTTATCTAACTTCAATGAAGTGAGCGAAAACCATAGAAGAAGACCAGAGCGCAAAATTCTATCAGACTTGAAAAAATAAAATAAAATTGGGTAGACAGTTACTCGCCACCTGCCTAAACTTGATGGACAGAGTTATTGGATGGTGTTCTAGTGCTAGTGGGAGATAATACGTACCTGGTGAGGAAATTGTCATAAGTTCACACAAGCTAGCCCCAACACCACCATAACTTTTTTTTTTTTTGAAAGTGTAAAAAATATAAAAACAGAAAAATTGTGGGAAGGTACAGAATTACAATTTTTAAATGATGCACAAGTAGAGTTTTTTCAACAGGTTAAATACGCAGTAGTTATTCAGGATTGATGATGGCTGATAACAGGTATCTAACATTGCATTGCAAATAATTCTGAAACTCCTTAGTTTTTGACCACTTGATGGGTAGCATTTAGGCATCGAAATTGACATGTGTATTGAGCATAGCCATCTGAAGTTTGCTTAGAAAATCCTTCTGGCCAGTAGAAGATTCAGCTCCTGCTTGTGACATCAACTGGAGACAAAAGATAAATGATCAGTATTTATCGAAAGTTGACTCTGGGGAAGGGAAGGGGGAGAGAATAAGCAGACAGCCTCTTACTTGATGTGGAAGCAAAGGATGCCCCCAAGGTGATCTTTTTGTGTACATTACAGGCCTTTCTGGGTAAATAGAACGACAGCCAAATTAGTTGTGATCAGAAGAGTACAACAATAATACTTCAATCACAAGAAAGTTGCAACTACATGAACCCTTACTGTTCATTTTTGCTCTATTTAATCTCATCTTAATCCAATATTACACATACAACAACATACCAGTGTGATACCACAAGTGGGGTCTGAGGAGGGTAGGATATACACAGACCTTACCCCTACCTTTGTAGGACAATCCAATTGTATATGACGGAAAAAAAAAATTAAAAACATGTAGATGTGTCTATTGTTATTTTATTTGAAAACATATCCATTACTACTAGAAGTGAGATTTATTTATGCTCAATGTCTCCAAGAAATTCTTTCTGACCTAAGCCGCACAGTGATCAAAGCTTAGTTAGTAATATACGACTAAGCTAAAGACAATGGACGCATTAAACAGATAATAACAAATTCAATACTTTCTGCACTCCTTTTTAACACAGAGAACTACAATGCAGTTTTCATTTATACAATCAAAGCTAGAACTCGAAGAAGAATGTGCTGACTTGCTCAATGATGAAAAGAAATAACCCAAATCGAAGTGGTAGAATGATATCAGTAGGTTTCCTACAATTCCATTTTGTTGCTCTAAGCCTATTTTAGGCTCAAGGACGTCGACGATTGGCAATACCATATAAGATGATAAAAGCTAAATTAATCCAGGCAGGCCATTCAAACTTGGCATTACTACCCAGTCAGAATGAAGTTAGTACACATAAGAACTCAATCCCAGAAAGGACACTTGAAGCATGCTTTAGAAGTATTTAACATTTTTTCTTTTTGGGATGAATGAGGGTCAATTTTATTACTTTTATTAGAAGTGTGAGCATTTAGGTCTCAGGAATCAGGATAACCAGGAGGTGGATGATATGATACAAAACAAAAACGCAGACACACTCCAGGCTTAGAACTGTTCAACATACCATCCAGAAGAATGTATGGTGTTACCTTCAAAAGAAGCACCAGATAGATGAATTATGCAGTGAATGTATATGTTCACAAAATTTACATTTCCAACACAAATTGAAATGTGAAACATGGCAAAGAAGTATCCCAAATAACTTCTCTTACATAGCAACTCAAGGAAGAAACAGAGCAATTGATTAGTAGAGAGGCACCCTAACTTACCACGAGAATCTTCTGATAAATTATTATGAGCATTCAGAGCAGCTGCCCAGCCTATAAAAAAAAAGATGAAGCTTCATCATAATTCTCACTTGTGACTTTTTGATCATAGTAACTAGGTGCATCATACAATGTTAATGCACACGACTGGAAGCTGGTAACCAAATTATTAATCATAATATGGGAAACTGTAAAGGATATAGAAGGTATGACAATGTAATCGAGAACGAAGTAATTAAATAGATGACGGAATTGATAACATTAGGAGCTCATGATTTGATAAAAAAAAAACATACGGTCATTCAGTAGCTGAAAAGCTTCGCTTGTACAACATCCTTGTAGCGGTATTAACTTTGTTGGAGGATAATCATTCACTCGATTGACTCCAGCATCAGATACAGACTTAGCTGCGCTCATTTGGTTCTTCTCTCCATCACTAGCATAGCTGCTAGCTCTTTCAAGTCGATCTGTAAACTAAACCATTAGAGAAAGGTCGATCTAGATTCCTAGTATAGAAGACTAAATCCAGCCAAAAGTCCATAGGCAAAGAACACAAGTTATCTATTTCTTTGAAACATACATCACATAAAACTAGTTGACCAGTTCAGAGTATCGCACACTTCAAAGGTCTTATTCTATGTCAATAGGTCAACTCAGATTTTAGGAAGTATTTACCCTCCCCTGTGTTTTCTCAGGGGTTGGACATTGGCTTAGTTTGTAGATGTCTACCATGTATAATCTTAAAGAAGGGTCAATTCTGCTAGATCACAGCTAAATACACGTGATACCACAGTGTCCCTAGCGAAAAACTTATAAAATGTGCCTGAGAGCATTTTTGGAGTCTAGCTTAAAAGATCACAAGGATAGCTTCCACTTAATGGCAGCTTTTATGAAAGCAATCTTTACAACTCTCATTCCCAACTAGAGTTAGCTCATCTCATCGGAAATTCAACTTACATCACAGCTTCCAGACTTCTCACTTTCAAACTTGTCGCAAGCGACATAGGCAAGATCTGATGTAGTATGACGATTGAATTACACAATCAGATTTAGTATGTATGATCACGGATCACCATTTAATTACACAATCAGATTTTAGCAGCTTACTTATGTTTATCTTTTAAGTGAGATTAGCGTTGGTAATACCAGTACATTCCATGTAAATTTAAGGCATTAAGCTGAACATAACTCAATTAATTAACATAATCTATCATTATCAAAACTAGTTACCTCCTCCAGATTTTCGCCTGCCGAGTGAACGATTCCTGATACAAAGGACAATATCACAATAAATCAATTCAATAAAACACATCCAAATTCGGCAATTCAATAAAATATATCCAGATTTAGAAAGAGCGATTCGTATGATAAGATCATTCTGATACCGCTGATTGGGAGGGGCATAACGCTTGACGGTGACGGTGTTGTCGGTGGCTGATGAATCTGCAGCAGGATGTTCCGGCATCTTATCTCCGCTCGCTTTTGGTATTCAACAAGAGCCACGCACCGCCGCCACTTATTTCCTGTGAACTTTCCGGTGATATTTCTTCAGCTACGCATCAGAGAACGTGCGTTGAGTCCATGCTGAGGGTTTTGATCGAACGATTGTGATATTTTGCTTGGTTTTTAAGAATGAAAGTCACGCGCTTCAGATAGAGTGAACATACTCTTTCAATTCCAACTTTCATCCCCCAACTTTTCAAGAATTTTCAAGGAAAGCCCGTCAAGTTCTATTATTTCTCTTTGCCGGACCTTAATCAAATGAACTGAAACTCTTAACTTGTGTTCTTTCTAATAGGTAAATCGAGTTTTTGGCTAAAAATATCTTTAAATTAAATTCTAAAACTAAACTATATTCTTAAAGTATCATTCTTAGCATAATACATCCTTTAAACATTTAAAAGTAAATATTTTTCATCTATCTATTAGATATAGTCAAAAAAAAAAAAGGGCAAAAATATAAGGATCCTACAAAACATGAGCAATTCACTTGACCATCAACAAAGTTTGCCGCCATAATTTCATTACTTGCTATAAGAAGTTTCTGAAAAAAAATTTAAAAATCTTAGACAATATTGCTTACCGAAACAAAAAATATTTGGAAGGTGTGAGGATGCATGACCTGCTTTTTTTCTCATTTACTAACAGAAAGAAGTTAGAGCTTAATTATCTTTACCTTTTCCATAGGCAAATTGTATTTAGACTGATAAATTTTTTGGCCAATCTGATATTGAAGTGATCAAAATATTGATTATGTTTTGTATTTGAGTTCCATTCTAGCATATTCAGTTGAGAAGAAATATATTTCAATTAATAAAAAAATAAAATTAAAAAATTTCAACTAATAATATTTTTAATATCAAATTACATGAAAAATAAATGAAAAGAAATGGTCAAATTAAAAGATTTTGTATAATGCTAAATTCGATTACCAAAAAAGTCCACGATTAGTATTTTTGGCAAATCTAAGAATTACAAATTACGAATGAATGACTTAATTTTTGTGAGATTTGTTAATTTTTAATAAATTCAAGAAGAAAGGATGAATATTGTTCACTTTTAAATACTTGAAAGATATTTTCTACTAAGAATGATATTTTAAGAATGTGATTTAAACTTGAGCTATATTTTAAGGGTGATTTTGACCAAAAAGTCGACATAAATCAATGAAAATTTTGATTTGATTTCGTTTTTTATTCGAATCATAATAGACTGACTTATTCATGTTTGATCCTTGTTTGAGAAGAAGAATGAATGCAGAGATTTGGTCTTCGTCAATTATTGTAAAACATTGAGCAAAATTTCATGGAAAAGGAATTTAAGTACAAGGCATTACGAGAGTCCAAAATCAGTGACAAAACCCAACTGCAGAAATAAAACACTAGCATCACATGGTACTAAATAAAATTCACCTTTCACATCGTGCAAAAATATCATTCTGATTTACTCAATACAACATCAGTTTAAAAAATGATGCAAGAGAGATATATTCTTCTCATGCAAAAACAGAAGACTTTAGACATAAATGAATAGGGAAAATACATTTTGTATAACTTCACAACTCAATCATACAATGCTCCTTTCGTGCTGCACATAATGAAAAATGCCTGACATTTTTCCCAGAAACCAGTCAAATCAAGAGCCATGCACCACCAATGTCTTCGGGCACTGACGTTAATTTACAGCAACAGAGTAATATATTGCACTTGACCATCACTGCTAAAAAGGCCCATTTTACCAGTCCAGCATGCCACATTATGAAAGAAGATTATCATGCAAAGTCAGCACGAGCATTGCTTTGGAACTGTTGCTACCTCTTCTATCAAAAAGTCTGAAGGTAGATCAAAGCTAATGAATGGACGCGGCATCTAGAAAAGTTCCTCTGAATTGAATTTGTTCCATGCTTCCTGTTGCAAGATATAGAACTTAATAAAGAGCACAATAGACTTGAGTATAAATAAAACGGGACATAAGCAGTGACAACTAAAGGATCTTTCAATGAAAATTTTTATAAGGCAAAAGGAAAGACGCCAAGAAATGAAACTTTTCATTAGGCTGCATAAGAATCCCTCCTATAAAACCACAGAAACCTGTGTTTTTAAGAGGCTTCATAAATTTCAGAACCCTTGACCCATGGTTTGAAAAGCAAATACCAGGGGAAAAAGTGAGAATGTTGGGAATTTGGACTAGATGGGTCCTCCTAGCCCATAACCACTGACAAATTGATTATTAATGTCTCATGATAAAGGAGTAAAATTTCCGATTAACAAGAAGTGTGAAGGGCATGTTGATGAAGAAATCATAATGCACTGATGGAACATCATGTTGACCAATGATAGAAGTACCTTGAGCATGTCAAACACCTTCTCAGCAACATATTTCTGTTGAAGGGTGGCGCCTTTCTGCTGCACTTTATCAGGATGGATACACAATGTTGCTTTTCTATATACCTTTTTCACAGAAGCACCAGTAATTAAATCCGTCAAAGAAACAGGCTGCCAACCGCATTCAGGCCAAAGCACCTATGACACAAGTTAATTTGATATCTTTATCAAGACCATTCTATTAGAAGCATACAATCAAATGTTTCAGAAAGTAGAGGTTTTCCCATTCATAAATAATTTATTTGTAAATGTCAATCAAAAAAGTAACGATTGTTCTAAGATCCAAGTTATTTTGGTCCCCTCAGATGTTCAATACATGTGTAAATCTTTAGATGCATAAATTTCTATGGTTGGAAGAAAAATCTGTTATGTGATATGATGAATTCCCATGTACGTGTGTGTGCTTGGAGTTCTTTACTTTTAATACCGGTTTTGTTCAAGGTGTGAATAGGTAGAAGGGCAACAATCCCCCGTCCCACACCCAATACCACAAAAGAAAAGAAATGACTATGATTAGCAAGCAAGTAAATACAGAGATAGCAAAATGGATAGGAAGTACGTGTCATTTGTTTGCCAATTTCTTCTCAACGAAAAAAACTCATTTTAAGTTCTCTCCTCTCTCATGTTAATAACCAGGTGTGTGTTAAGTGGAATCTAACAGTTCTGGGGTACTACTAATCTCCTCATATAAACGGAACATAAAACAGAACATACATATTGCATAGTTGATAGTAATGCACGCAGATTTCCTTCTTTCCCAGCAGCCCATCGCTTGATTTCAATATCTAGGCTCTCAGATATTCTCTGTAAAAAAAAGCAAGCATCTACATTACATTGATAAAATAGTAAAAATCATAGCAAGGACATATAACAGAAGTCAGAGCAAAAAGAAAAAGGATGAAAGACACCACAAAAGCCAATAGACCAAAGAGCGCATCCTAGAAATCTTGATGCACCTAAGCGCTGCCAGCACACAGTTTAGTCAGGAATTATGAACAAGCAATGTTCAACTCATTCAGCTATAGATAGGATAGCATCATGAAGGCAAAAGGCAAGGCCTTGAGGAGTCTTTTACTTTTAAGTTTAAACTTTGGCTAGTTCAAATTTGCACCTTTAAACAAGATCACAAAGTTCAGGTAAGATTTGAAGAAAGAAAATCTTTCCAATCGAAGTTCGAAAGTACGCTTTAAAAATGACAAGGGGCATCTTAAAAAAACACCGCAACAACATGATTGTTTTATAACTCTGTAATTCGATATAGGCATGTAAAAGTGGTATACAAAGAAAATTATAGGCACTGTTTTTTGAGTATTCCACTAATTGTAACGAGCAGCGGAGCAGGCAATAATGTATTAGTACGTTTGCAAGTTCTTTCTTAAAATAGTACTTACGTGTCTTTCCTGCTGCTCCATCTGAACTTGAAGGTCACGTTGATTCTTTTCAGCCAAAGCTTTGGCCTGAGCAAATATATATCATAAAAATCATATATAAAGCAAAACTATGCAATACATGCTAAAAGGCTGTAAATAGAAATTTGCCCCGACAATCCAAACATGAAATAAAAGACACATGTGTGCCAGGGGGCATACCGCACGCTCCTGAGTTCGTTGATGACGTTCCAATCTAGCTCTTCTTCTTTCTTCGGTTTCCCCTTCAACCTCTTGGAAATCTCCAGATGAAGTGGCAGCTGGTTAAGTAACATAATTCAGTATTCATGAAATTGATGAGACAGACTTAAAACCAACAACATGACACATTTTGTATGCAATTAGTTTGTCTGTAAGCATATTATTGCCTCAGTGACTTCTTGAAGTATAAATACAATATTAAAAAAAATGGTAAGAAATTGAGACAGTTCAAATAACAACTTCTGTACAATTGAGGGAATAATTCAATAAAAACTGCTACTAACTGATGCGCTGAATTAAGTTTTAATTGTGTGGCCGTGACATTAATTCAATTGAAGCTAAAGTTGAAGAATGCGAAAAGCCACCATGGTAGTTAATCTAGCCTGTGAGGCTTTACTAGTAGTACAGACTAACCCCCTGAATTAGTGAAACCGCAAAAAAGTAAGTACCTCCAAATATTGAAGAGAGATCATCAGCAAAGCTTGTTGTTGAAGATGCCTTTGTCCTGTTGGAGGAGGTTGTGGTAGATGAAAATGTTGGTTTAGACCCTCCAGCACCTGCCTTATTCTGGAACTGTGAAGCAAATGAAGTCTCCTAGAAATGACAGGTGAAGAAAAGGAATAGTTACCAAAATGAATAATAAAAGATAGAGCATAGCAAGAGGCTTAAATTGATATCTTAGGTTGCTTTGTTTACATTTACAGAACTTGTTCTTGTCTTTGGTGTACTATTGGCTCTAGAACCCATATTGAAAAAGGATTCAAGATCATCATCATTCTTTTGTTGGTTCATCCTTGCAGCAGCAGCTGCCCTTTCTCTAGCATCTGCAGCTGCCCTTTCTCGAGCCTCTGCAGCAGCTCTTTCTACTGCAGCTCGTTCTGCTCGACGTCTTATCTCAGCCTCAGCCTTTGCAGCAGAAGCTTTTTCACGTGCTTCTTTTTCCCTTGCTTCTGCAGCTACCTTTTCTGCTCTTTCTTTAGCTTCTGCTGCAGCTCTTTCACGGGCTTCCGCTTGTGCTCGCTGAACTGCAGCCCTTTCAGCCCGTTCTCGAGCTTCAGCTCCAGCCTTCTCCACAGCAGCTCTTTCGGTTTTTAAACGAGCAGCAGCAGCAGCTCTTTCTCTAGCTTCTGCTGCTGCTCTTTCTCGTGCTTCCCTAGTAGCCCTTTCTACAGCTTGCCTACCCCTATCTCTTTCTAGCTCTCTGGCTCTCTCCCTCTCCCTCTCAAGTTTCCATTGTGCTCTCTCTTCCTCTTCTTTTTCCCTCGGTTGACGTTCACGTTCTAATCTCTCCTTGTTTTCTTTCAATTCTTTTTCTTGTGTCTCATGCATGGCCTGTTCATCCCTGTCCAGGTTTACAGCCTCCTTACTCTTCGCTGCCTTTGCAGATTCTCTTTCTCGAACTTCCTTAGCATGTCTAAATTTGGCTTGAGCTCTATCCATAGCCTCCTTCATCGCAGCTGCTGATGCAGCAGCTACTGAGTTTGCATTCATATCTTCACCAGAAACTTCTGCACTTCCATCCACACTGTGAGGAGATTTACCCATGGCAAATTCATCAAGTTCATCCAATTGAGAAGTTGGAGGGCTCTTGGCTGCAGGACGAACAACCTTAGGACTTTGAGAGTATTGGTTGTAACTTGGAGAAGAAGAATGTCTGTCACCCTTTTTTCTTGCATTTGAAGCAAACGAACTAGACTCTGACTTAAAATTTCGCCGTGGAATTGGAGGAGGAGGTCGTGATGGAGGTGGAGCTCTTGTAGGTTGTGTAAAAAGAGGAATCTCTGATACACTAAGCCACACATCATCAGAAGGCAGCATTTGGTCCTCTGATCTTGGGGACGTATCTGATCCGAAGTGTGTTTCATGAATATTGCCACTTGGATATGAAGGGGGGGAGCCAGCTGGACCAAAAGATCTCTGAGGATCAGCTGAAGGTATGTCAAACAGAGGAGAGTCCTGAAAACCATCCGCAGGCACCTTTTTCTGTGAGCGGCTATCAGAAGATCTGGAAGAAGATTTTCCGATGTTTTCTCTAGAAGAAGAGGCTTGTGTGTCACTCCTTCCAGATCCTGCCCTCTGAGGACTCCCTCCCGTCCCTCTGTTAGTCCTAGCAGAGTACAATGGAGGGACAGACTTACTAAAACCATTCAGTGGATCTAAATCATCAAGAACTCCTCCACTAACCGATGAAGCTTCAGAGTGTGCATTTCCAGATTTACCTAGCTGACCAATCTGCTCAAGTGGATCCATGAACTCCCCCGAATTAGACAAAGGTGACATTGAGGTTGGCCCTAGACCTGCAAAAGGGTCATCCAGAGCAATAGTACTTTGATTTGAATTTCCAGTGGGTTTGGAGTAATGACTAGACTCTGTGAATGACCTGTGCAAAACCACCTGTCGCTCATTAGACAATCACATTGCAGGATAACAAAGATAGGATAACAATTTGGACGTACAAATGAGTACATCAATTTATTCTAATTAAAAACACTAATTGCAACTGATATGCCAAGGAAAAATGCACCAACATGTCAAAGTGTCTATTGTTTTCTAGTCAGTCTAAAAAGAAATTCATGAAAATTGAAAGGGCAAACGGAAATATGAACTGGCTTTGTTTTACGACAAGACACACTACTAAGCACCAACAATTACCAAAACTTTGAGAATTCTAACCAGAATTATATGTATTCCACTACAACAGTTACATATTTTGTATTTTTATTGTTTGGATAAAGTACCACCATTTTTTTTCCAAGTATGGATAAAGTACAACAGTTTACATTTTCTGTGTGCCATCACGTAGTGTTCATACGCTGTTCTTACTTCACCTAATTAAAGCATTTTCAGCCTATAGGGAGCATATAGACATAATATATCAAGTAATTCCATATATAAACAATAATAAGAAATACAAATTTCCAAAAGCTAAAAGATACTACAAGAATTTTGTGATACGTTCTATCCTATTCGACATGCAAGAGGGCAAAATCTGTTACATCCTTTCAGGCTGTATTCAAATAGCATAGACAGTAGTATGCATGTGAGCAATGAGCATAATGGCCTTCTGCAGTACCCAGATTCCTGTTCCACCACCCCACCCCCTTATCAAAATAATGTATGTAAGACCGTACAGAAGTAAAATGTTCTCTGCTCTTTGGTAGTCCATAACCTTCTCATCACTAACTAAACTAGTTGGGATCAGCTATATAAACAACAATACCTTAATTTTGTAGCCATTCTAGTCATTACTTTGATTTCAATGAGAAATAGCTTAAATTATTTAAAGCACAATGATAAGAGAAACAAGTGGAGCTTTGAGAAATATGAGAAATTACCTCTTATTACTGGTGGAAGTGCTACTCCCAAAACCAGCTAACAAATCATCAAACTCTTTGGCACTCGAGCTCGTACTGCTCTTAGGCCCTGTTACCTTCTCATTCGACTTCAAATTCCCAAGCAGATCACCAAAGTGTTCGTCCTTCATCTTTGGTTGTGGTGGCGAAGTCATTGTAGCAAAAACGTTGTCGTCAAATCTCACAGTGGATGCAGATGTTTCAGATTCCGATTTGCTCTTCAGTCCTGGCAATCCATCAAAAATATCCTCGTCGTACACAGGCTTGTCATACACCGGAACAGACGATGTTTTACTGTTGTTATAGCTATTCGAATCATTGCCAGTATTGAAAATTGAATCGTAATTGATATCATTCATCGACGAAGATTTACTGTTGTTATTACTAGACTTGGTGTATTTTGGAGGTCCACCGAAGACGTCTTTGTACAATAAACCATCAGGATCATCATACAATGGTGAAGATGACGATGATCGTACGGAAGAGGAACGACGATCTCCACCGTCGGATCTCATCGGAGCCGATTTTCCACCGGGTCTAAACCCGTAATCTCGAGTCAACATATCTAGGTCATCCATCGAAGATATATATTAAAGCCGTTTCAGATCTGGACCGAATTACCTTGAAAACACTGCAATTGCTGTTGGTATGATCTGAAAATTAGAAGAAATTGAAAGGCCAATACGGTCAACCGAAATCACAAAGCAGAAATGTGAATGATCAGAAATTGCATCAATATGAATAAATATCTATCTATCAATACATATGAATATATGTACGTATAGGTAGAGAGAGAAAATTGGTGAATTAGGGTTTGAAGAGGAGGAGGACTGAGTATCCGGTGACTGTTTCTCTCTCTTCTTCTTCTTCTTCTTTTCTCTCTACTTCTTCTTCTTCCTCCGCCTCCGTCGTGCGCCTTTGTTTTCTCGTTTATCGGCGATTTTTATCTCACTTGTTATTGATTGGGTTCAATTTCGTCGAAGAACCTTTTTACTTTTTGGGCGAAATTTTGATTCTTTTTTGTTTCATTGTGGAATATTGATTCTAGCTTAATATATTGTTGGCTAGACATTAAAATGATAATGTGGCAAGTATTTTTTTTTATTTTAAAATTATAATTATGTATTTTATTTTTTTATATATTAAAATTTTGAACAAAATTTAAATACTGTATAACAAAATTTATTTGGATATAATAATTCCAATAAAATTTTCTCCAATTTCATAATTTAAATCAGAGATCTCTAATTAAGGGTGATATATCATCACCCTCAATAGTCATAATAATTATGTATTTGATGTTTGTGTAGTTGAGAGTCATTAGTTTTTTACAAAAAAAAAAAATGGATCCTCATTAATTTTCTTCTTATTTCTTTTTTCATTTATCATATTAATTGTGGTTATTTTTAACTTTTCTTTATTATTTTTAACGAGTATATATTTTTCTTTAGTTGAGAGTTTATCCAAATAATATTTTTAACTTTACAATGTTGTACATATATCATTTTTTGTATATTTTATTTATAAAATTATATTAGATATGGTGTTGTTGTTAGTTTGTTTTGATTCACTTATTAGTATATGTTATAGTTCAAAATAAATAAAAAATAGTACGAATTTAAATGTGTTAGGTCTCAGAACGCGAAGAATACTGAGTATTCTCTCATTATAAATTTTATGAATTTTGTGTTTGATTTCTAATTGTTTTTCATAAGAGATATTATTATTAAAATATATTTTTTGACATAAATTTAAATTAGTAAATCTCAAAATATGTAACATTATTATACCTTGCCTTATTAAGAATAATGTTTTTTTTCTTCTGTTAATAAGTGGTACAAGCTTATGCTATATTGCTATTCTAAAGTTTCTTAGACTTTACCGATCATTATGCCTTGGCCTAATGTCAATTTCAAATCCCAAAAAGGTGGCTCACTATACTTTTTTCAACAAGTAAATAATAATAACAATATGTTTAGTAAAATTTTATAAAATAAATATAAAAATTATAAAATATTTAAATATTATATTTACTTTGACCAGTAAATAAATTGTTTTTATAAAAACCCTCAGCTCTAAATGAACTCAATAAGTAATCAGATTAAAGTAATATGAATGGTTTTAACAATAGATTTGATATTTTATATATTCACTTTGTTGAGATTAGATGTTACTGATTTTATTGTAGTAGTTTGAGAAAACAATTACACTATCTATTTAAATGAGTACTATTATTATATTATTGACACAAGCATAGTTGTTTGGTTGATTTGTTGACTATAATGACAACAAATAAATTTCCATTTATTTATTTGTAATTAATATAGAACAGGATGCTTGAATTGTAGTAATATATTTGTTTCTATGTTTTATTATATTATTTAGACAATTTTGCAATCAAAGAAAAGGTCTTCATGATTTATGTATTTTTCTATTTTACACGTCTATAATTGCCACCAATAGTCAATTTATTCGCTTTTTTGATTGAGACTTAGAACTTGATTAAACTGGATCAAACATTAACTCTAACCTACCCACAATTTATTTAATTTTTAATCTTTTATTGTATTATCGAATTTAAAAAGAAAAAGGAGAAGTGAAAATCAAATTTAGATATATTATGTAAAATATCTAACGAAGACTATAAAGGATCGTTTGGATGATTAGATTGCAAATGAATTATATCAAAATTGTATTGTGAAAATAATATCAAGATTAAACAATGACAAGATTATATCAGATAAGTATTCAAAGTATTTTCTCCCTTTTTTCTTAATGCAAGACACATCAAATTTCAGTTTCTCTCGTATAGATTAAAGAAAATGATTCGAAATAAAAAAGTTTTTTTTTTTTAATCTTTGTTTCTTATGATCAATTGGTGACCAGCTGTAATGGGTAAGATTGTTCAATCTAATCAATTGGTTCTTTTACTTGAGTTTGGATTTGGAATCAATTGGTGCCTACTATGATTCAACAATTATATATTCAGTATAAATTTCTAAAATAAAATAAAGTTTATATACTTTATCAATAGTTTAGAAATAGAGAAATTAATTTTGATAGATCGAAGAAAAAAATTAAAAATAATGTAGAAATCAAGTAAAGATTCTATTTTATTAAACTTCGTATAAATAGAGTCTGAAGAGTATTTACAGACCTTATCACTACTTTAGAAGTAGAGAATCAATTTTAATAGACCATCAAGAAATGATTAATTTTTTTCTATTTTACTAAACTTCATATATGTGATGAACAAGATGAAGAGTCAACGCAAAAATAATTTAAATATGTGAATAAAAAATACACGTATACTCTTACCTAGTAAGGAAGTGAGAGAAGTTAGCTCTATATATGATAAGTATACGGAGAAATAAAGTTTGGTTGAAAAAAAAAATTAACGATTAATATTAGTGGTACATAATTAATAACGAAGATTGATAATTATAGTGGATAATAGTGATGATTGATGATTGACAGAAAAATGAACAAAAAAAATTTATGGCCCATGCAGGTCTCGAACCTGCGACCTTCGCGTTATTAGCACGACGCTCTAACCAACTGAGCTAATGGGCCTTGTAGTGCTAAATTATTCTAATGTATATTCTAATAACGTATTTAAACGTTTTATGTTCCTCACAAAAACATTGGATTCTGGTGCCAGTCTGCGTACATACATTTTTATAAGTAGCCGTTGTTGTCCGCCTTCACCATTTCAAATTCGAACCAACAAATTAAAGCTATACAAAAAAACAAAATGCCATCGACAGCCCCATCACCTTTTCCCGACAATCAGATCCGCCGGCCAATATCTGGCCGGAAACCGCTTCAACCGAAGAATACTCCGGCAACTCCAGTTACATCCAATTCAAATAAACCTGAAAAATGGATCGAAAACTCAGTAACTCAAAACTCAAACAAGGAGAATCTTCATCCAGATATTTCGATTCCGAAAAAGGCAACAAATCCAATCAGCTGCATTCAGGATGAACCTTTCGATTCATCGTTAGCTGAGGAGCTTAGTGCCATTCGTGAAAAGCTGGAGAGGCTGAAAGGCGATAAAGAGAAAACAGAGAAGATGTTGAAAGAAAGGGATTTGATGCTGGATTTGCAGATGAAAGAGCTCTTCAACAGAGGGGAGATGCAGAAACAGCTTGAACTTGAAGTTGATCGGCTTTTCCGATTGAACGAGCTCAGATTATCCTGCACGGTAACTCTATTTTATTCTGATTGCTTTCAGGTGAACTTAAGTCTGATAAAAAATGGAAAACTAAAATAATTCCAAAATCTGTTTTTGTAATAAAACACAACTAATAAAAAAAAAATGAAATCTCAAAAATTTTATTTTGTAATTTGAGATTTATCTTAGATGAAGATGCAAGAAATTTAAAATATAAATCCTCTTATAAGTTGATTTTTTTTTGAATGATTTTCTTGTTTATGGTTGCGTGAAACTCAATGAAATGAACATGATTACCGTCTGGGGCGGATCTAGAGGGTCACGAGGGTGTTCACCACATATATATTGATGTTTTTTTTTACACCAATAATTGTTTTTAATGTAAATATATGGATTTTGAATCGCACGAATACACTAGTCAAGAGGGTTGACGTTTAGGGTTCAAAATTCATCTTGAGGTTTTAAGTTCAAATTGAGGCACGATGATCACATTGAGATGAAATTGATTGATGGTGAATGTATATTGCAGCAAAAAATTTCTCCAATTCGAACGCTCAGGGAGAAGATAGAAGAAAAGAAGATAAAGGGTGATCATCTAAAGGCAAGTAGAACATTTACTAGCGAATCTCCTCTGCTAAACAGAGCTAAATTTTTGTTTCTTTTGTTGACATTGATATGGAAACTTTATATTTTTCTTATAGGAGCTGAATTACGATGAAGAAGATGAAATCATGACCGATAGCTCATCGGACAAGGACCCAAATGCATAGGGAATGAATTTACAGCTATAGTCACAAAAGATAATGTTTTGCATCGTCTGAAAATCTCCTGCAACACAGCATTTTCCTTTTCATACAATTCGAACCTTCAACATACTAGTTGTTGGCTAATTGTCTCGTGTTGAACTACCAGTTTGTTGTATAAATATATTGGTTTTATCAATGTTTGTCCCTTGAAATTATTCTGTTGTTTTCGCTGTCTATTGCGATTGATCTGTGCTTGAGGGTCTCCTGTTTTCCCCTGTATGACATATCCTTTGGCACCACAGCACTGACAGCACTAAATATTGTACTCAATTGAACAAATATTAAGTTAGGAAAAGAATTGGCTGTTAGTATTATGTAATGTGTATAGAGAAAATACAAAGAGTATTATGTAATGTGTATAGAGAAAATACAAAGAGTATTATCTTCAAAAAAACAAGAAAAATAAACAATAATATTACATGAATGAAGCATAACCAAAAAAAAAAAAAAGATTTCTATCTTCTCTTCCACATCCTGATCTCAAGCATTAAAGCAGTGATGAATAAAATAACCAAAACAACAGAAAAACCAGCCTTCCATGAACTTCCTGCATTTCCTAAATGGATACCATAGAAAACATTTATTGTTGCCAAAAGTATCAATACTCTCCCTGTAATGTAATGGTACCAATTCCAATATTTTCTTTTTTTTGATTCCTTGTCTGGTCTCACCAATATTGCAATAGCCTATCCATTAAAGAAAAAAAGCCAAAATGAATATCGGTAAATCATAATCATCAATGTAATTTTTGTAAGAAAGTCACTTTAGAAACAACTTGAGCGTTGAAACAAACCTGCAAGCAACCTAGAAGAAGAATGAAGATGCCAAGGCCTTTGTGTCTATTGACATTGTTCTGAAGACGATTATTGAGAACGAGCCCACTGATAACACCCGCGAATCCAAGGATGAACGCTAACGATTGAATAGTTACATGAGAGTAAAACCAGATTGGATCATATTGCCTCAAATATCTAGCTGTCATCACCCCAATTGGCATGAGAATTCCCCATCCAAACATATTTAGAAGTCCATGGCTTCTCCTCAGGTTTGCATAAAGGGTCTTTGTCTCACTTTGACCTGTTCAACAACAACATGACAAGCATTAGAAATCAATACACAAAAACATTAACTGAGTTCACGGTCAAATATTTAGTGTATTTCTTGATACATATACATGGTCTAAGCAAAAATTTATTGAGCTCACGAACACGTAACGTATAAGTTACTTTCACCCTACTTCTGTCCCATTATTATGTGGCAATAATTGAGCAGCCATGAAGTTAAGATGCATTGTAATTTGTAGATTGTGAGAGTTTTGCATTTTCATTTTCATCATAATAACAAGGTGAATTTTTGTACCAAGTATGTCCTAACGAATCATGTCATTGTCATTTTCCAAATATAGAAATGTGACACTCATTTTAGGACGAGTTAAAAGAAAGTGGTACATAAACGAGGACGAACAGAGTACTTAAAATGATTCGACCAAACAAATTTACTTCATATTTTGTTTTTTCTAAAAAAAAAAGAAGGGAAAAGCATAAGCTTAAAGCTATATCTACCCCATTTAAAATAAAATTCAGCATCATGCTATTATTGAATCCAGTTCAATCAACAAACTAGACATTATTCTATTAAAGATGTTATACCTACTACTACACCATAGTACTTTAATTTTCTTCTTTCCAAACTGAGATTTGCTTTGTCTTAAAAGAAATTAAAATACACATTTAGTTTGTTAGTGATGGGATGCCAACTATTTTGGCTTATAGAAATAGTTGATTGATTGAATTGTACGTATTGAGATTAGGAAGCCCCTTTTTTTTTCTTAAATAAAACTTAACAAACAACATTGGCTTCTAACCATCAGAGATATGGTGCAGTGCATGAAACTGCTCCTTTTTTAACCATAGATCTCAAGTTCAAGTCTTGAATATGAAAATCATTGGTAAAGAGTATTGTTACCCCTTACTGAAGCCCTACTCGACACAAATTCAAATTAGTCAGACTCTAATACCGAACACCATATGGAAAAACAAACAAACATTGGCTTCCAACTTCCTAAAGTCAAAGACGTAAAAACTACATATGTTTGTTGGTACTTAAAACATTATTATCGTTATGACTAGAATATAAAGTAAGTGATACATTTGTTGGTGCAGGGCAACTATCTTCTTACTCTTTTAGACCAATTATGATTGCCTTCATTAGAAGTTGTTCGTGGAACCCACCCACCACTACTAGTCTCCCTACTAGAAAGACTTTTCTTTTTTTAGGATAGAATTCAAAGTAGTCATATTCTGGGTTGTAGAAGTTAATGAAAAATAGGCAATTTTTGGAATTCATAACTCTATCATGGATTTCAAATATCATGACTCTATCTTAGATTTCACACTTACTAAAGTTCGAAATTCATGGCAATGTTATAATATTATTGTATCAAAAATGTTATTTTTCAACGAATTCTTAGATGCTGGCCGGTTTATTATCCAAAAATAGTAAACAATGTGGCAAGTTAGTATTTTTGTCCTTTTCCTCCTTCACTACCGTGTTTGGTATCTATATTCAAGTTTCTATTATGAATTTGCATTGTGTAAGATGAGGAAACACTTTTCTGTTTATACATGAATTTTTCAAACCAAGGATGACTCGAACCTGAAGGGATACATAACTATTAAGTAGAAGAAATCATATTTATCCCAGCGCTATTTTTTAATGGTCTGATATAGTAATAGACTCACAATAGCAACTAATACTAATCAACTTACAAGGGGCCTCTTTTTCTTTTTTTACGGTGGTATTTAACTAGTTTTAATGCATTTCAACTAATTTCGTGAAATATCTATCACCTCCTCCAACAGCAAATATAAGTAACTCCGTTCACCAAGAAGGAAGAGACTTTTTGATTTGTTTTTTAAAAACAAATTTAACATTTAAAAAAAAAGGAAATACTCCATGAGAGAGCATTTTTTAAACATTTGTATGATTTTACATTCTTATCAAAATTTGAAATAATTTTTGTGTGATATAAGACAATGAAATTAAGTCCATACAATAACCAGATAATAAAATTCGAACTCCACCGGTTCACTAACCTGAGTTGTAATCCAAGGAAGTAGATATATGATCCTGGTGTTCCGTTAACCGGTAATCGGCGGTCGACGGCAGCATTCCCGACGGTCCGACGGAGTAAATGAGCCGATTACTGGGCATTTCAGTGTTCAACTGAAAGGCCAAATAGATTCTCGAGTTTTCAGCTACGACGGAGGATGTAAAGTTGACAAGCTGAAGGTTTCCTTCATCAGGCAACACCTGATCGGAAATTCAAAATCTAAAGTTAAAGTCAATTCAGAATAAATATAATCATATTATACGTATACATTTAAATTTTAAAAAAATTATATATACATAATTCGAGCCAAAAACAACGATAACCAGTCCGAGATCTGGAAACATACCTGATTCGGCGATTGACCGCCGAGAAAATACTTCTTCATAGTGGCAGTTCCGTCATTAGAGACCCATCCAACAATTGCAGTTGAGCCAACCATTTTTCCCTTCTCTGAAAATCCCATAGCAATATATGAATTCGCGTTTGGTGCTGAGAGAACATAACTCCATACATTTGTATCTGTTCTCATATACTTGAAACAGAGCAAAAAAAAAAAACAAGGAAGAAAATGTTAGTGAGGTTTCACCACTAAAATAAATTCCTAATCTACGACCGAATATTAACAATTTCTGATAGTAACAATGAAGGAGATTGTACTCTGAGGATGTAGTCTTGTTGATTCCATACTGTAAGGCAATGGAAGGAAGTTGTATCGAAGAGAATTTCGCTTTTAAGTTTGAGATTCGTATTGCACGAATCTGTACTGCTGCCTTGCGAATTTACTTTCGAAATTTGGGAACTGATAAATATTATTAGAAAGATGATGAAGAAGAAGGAGGCAGAGAATTTGAAAGATGCCTTCATCTTTTCAACTTTTTTTTTCTCTCTCTCACACTCTGTTTCTCTGTGGCAAATAAGTGGAAGAGATGATTGTAATGGGGAAGTAGTGGCCTAGTTGATTAAGTGCATGGTGGTTATATAATGAAATAAACATAATAAATAAACATGATCTTTAACTTGACGTTAGTTGATAATTATGATTTTTAACTTTAAATATGCATGAGTAGACATTTGAACTTGTATAAAATTGAATAAATAGACACGCTCATCCTACATGGCACTCGATATTGCAATTTTGTATCCTACGAGACTTCCTGCATGTATGTCACACAGGACAAGTGTGTTTACTTGTTTAATTTTATACAAGTTTAAATATTTACTTGTACACTCTCAAAGTTGGAGAACATAACTATCCGCTGAAATCAAATTAAGAATTATATTTATGTATTATGCCAGTAAAATACATACGAGTTGAATCATTCATCTATTTGTTGATTTTGACGAATGAATCAAATAATATAACTCAACATGTCAAAATGTAACATAATTTTATATGTACAAAATCAAATTTGTAGATTTGGAATATGTAAATTTGAAGGAGCAAAGTTGGATTATATGATGATTCGTTATTTGATCCGAGCAAACATTGAAAAAAAGTTTAAAATCATAGCATGTTAATTGAATTAATATATTTTTATCACAATTAAATCTGATTCAATTTATTCATTTAACGCCTCTAATTAATTTATATATTCTAATTAACTTAGATTCGAGACTTGGTTCATTGATTGGCTAACATGATGTTTCAAAGTACCAATATTAAATAAAAACGGAATCATTAAGTAATATCTTGATGTAGAGATTACTTATGTATCATCCTTCGTACTTAGGCATTTTGATTTTTGAATGAAAATCACAATAATGAATATTAGATGGTTTATAAGAACTAATCAAACTAAAAGTAACACGTTTTTCATTTTTTTTATTGTGATACTATTAAAGTAACTTTTTATCTTTTGCTCAATAATTTATAAATTTTAGATAAAATATAAATTATACGAGATAAGTCTAATTGAACGAGCTCAATTAACAAGACATTAACATGAGAAATTAATACGTGAACTACATTTGAGATATCAAATAATGATACACGAACACAATTATACTTACATTTACACATAACATAAACATAATTAAAAAGCAACGCATACAGAAATATCCTCTTTACTTCCAAATTTCCTATATCATATCGTCATACTAACTAACATATAACTTGATAAATGTTTCCAAAAGAAAGTCATAATTTTCATGTAGCAAATTATTGTATAAATTTGTGACATCAAGGTTTATAAGAGAAAAATAATAATACTAAACTATTTTTTTATTTGGTAAAAGTGAGAAATTAATCCGGAAAAAAAGTGAATCAGAGTAATTTTTATGACCAAAGTACCCTAAAATTTTCCACGAAAATAGTCAAAATGTCTAAGGGTATAAAGGTCAAAGAAAGTATCGGCCATCGACTAGGGTTTTAGTGAAGTATAAAAATAAGCTCCGCAGCGGCAGTCCCTTTTCTCACATTAGTTTCTTCCACTCCCCACTTCCCCCTCACGGCCGGCGGCGGAGGTTAATCGAGGAGAAACAATGGTGAGATTCACTAATTTGAGCTTCTTTATACATCCCTCTCTGCATTTTGTGGTTTTGTTTCACACTTTCCGAAGCTTCGTTGTTGTTGTTGTTTAGTAGTCGATATTTGGAATAGAAAGAGCAGAGAGTGCTGCATTTTGATTATACGATTTTTTCAATGTTTATGCTGAAGCCTTTTCCCGTTTCTAAGAGTGTGTAGCTCTTTTGGAGGATTATAAGTCTCTGTTTGTAGTGATTGCTGTTTATTACTACATTGATTTTTCTATTCTGCTCCATTAGTTCTTGAAAAATCTGTTCCTCTCTATTTGGGCTCCGGTTTATCAATGTTCTCCAGAAATATCTAGAGATTTACCTAAGTTCGCTCTTATGAATTATGTATAGACTTCGCACATATCTCTCAGGATCTTGTCTAATCTGTAACGATTGGGCTATGATATTGACATATAGACTTCAGATATTGTGCAAGTCTCTTTTTTTCTTTGTACTTAGTTTATTTGACAACATAGAAATATCTCTTTCGGTTTGTTGCATATTTGATGGTTTGATATTATGTCAACTGTATTACCTAAAACATCAAATGTACCAATTATACTAAACTTGTTGAGATCTGGGATGGATTATCATATTTCTCTAGTTGTATTTGATTCATGCTTCACTTAATTTTTCACGGTTTCTACTATATTAGAAATTTTCTGCATTTTCTATCAACAAAAAATCATACTCAAACTAAAAGATTATTGGGGAAAACTGTACTTAATGTGAATGTACCAGCACATCAAAACGTTCTGATGCTTGTTCTTCTGCTTAATACTGTTAATAAATTGTGTTGCAGGCCTTCATCAAAGTCCAGAAGACAAGGGCTTATTTTAAGCGTTTCCAGGTTAAATTCAAGAGAAGGAGAGGTATAGTGTATATTCTTTTCATTCCTTTTGTTTTTATTCACAACATAGACATTCACTATCTGATTGGTTTTCATTTTTTACTATCATGCAGAGGGGAAAACAGATTACAGAGCCAGGAATCGCTTGATCAATCAGGACAAAAATAAGTACAACACTCCTAAATATCGTTTGGTTGTCCGATTTGTATCCTAATACTTCTTCTTTACTTTAAAATATTATATACATGGGATGGTTTCCTCTTGGGATTTTGTTAATTGATTTGACATGTATTGTTCCTTTTAATATTACATAGACGGCTCATGAAATTGTCTTGGTAAATTTGTGTCACATGATTTATAGTGGCAATTAGGATCATCACGAATCTATGTTGTGGGTCTGGTCGATCTGTAAAATAGAAATTATGGGCACAATAGCTGCACTGGTCCTTCACTTCGCTTCCTTAACATTTTTTCTAGACTAACAAGGACATAATTGCACAAATTGTGTCTGCTAGTATTGCTGGTGACATGATTCTTGCCTCTGCTTATGCTAACGAGCTTCCTCGTTATGGCCTAGAAGTTGGACTGACTAATTATGCTGCTGGTACTTTCACACAAGCTATTCTAATTGTTTGGTTATCTCACTTGAAGTTCTGTAGTTCTTATTGAACTATTAACTCATTGACATTCAAATTTAGCCTACTGCACTGGACTTCTTTTGGCAAGGAGAGTTCTTAAAAAGCTTGAAATGGATGAGGAGTATGAAGGGAACCTTGAGGTAATTGCAGATGTGTTCAATTGTTATAGGTGTTTTGTTTTTCTTGTAGTAGTAGCTTTGCCAACTGATTTTTCCAATCTTTGCAGGTCAATGGGGAGGACTACTCTGTTGAACCTGCTGAAAGCAGAAGGCCTTTCCGAGCTCTCTTGGATGTTGGCCTTCTAAGGACTACTACAGGAAATCGTGTTTTTGGTGCTCTCAAGGTATAATCCTGCTTTTGGTATTAGGTCTGCATCTCATATTGTATGCATGCTCAACTGTGCATAGAGTTCTAAGAAATAAATGTTTTTGACGTTTGAGCAAATGATACATTGCATGTCAAAAAACTACCTTTAATAATCTTTTCGTATGTGAAATGCCTTATCTCTCCTATGCCATCATTCCATTAAGGGTAAAATGAGAAAGTTAGGTTATAGAGTTCCCAAATATCAATCTTTTTGGAATGAACCAACAAGGAAAGATTGCCATATCAACAGAAGGGAGGGAATAATATTATCTCAGGATAAAAGATGTATAAGCAAATGCTTTGATGGCTTTTGTGAACCTTTTGATGAATAGTAATCACTTGCTTACACCTCAAAAATATTTTGGTATGAGACCCTGATTGCAATTGTCCTAGGGTATTAATCTGTCTGGTGTGCTTTCTGATTTTTATAATATAGACTTTTTTAAGTTAACAGGAGCCTGCTCTGTTGTCCAAAACCTTTCATCTTTCAAGATCTGAGATGGTTTCTTTCGTGTTGTGTTACTGTTCATATTTACAATGGATAATTTGTGCCATATGACCTTAGATGTCTTTAAATTAAATGCAATTCTTCCCTGGTTGGATATAGGGTGCATTGGATGGTGGACTTGATATTCCTCACAGTGAGAAGAGGTTCGCTGGATTCAGCAAGGATTCCAAGCAACTTGATGCTGATGTTCACCGCAAGTACATTTATGGTGGTCACGTTGCTACATATATGCAGGTAAATAGAATGGTTGTATGGAGTCCTTTTATAGTTTACTATCATCATCAAATTTATAGAAATGCGTAATTGAGTATTATCTATGTTATTTCTTCATCTAGGTACACCCCATTGTCTATTATGCTAAATCTCTTCATTCTATCTGTAGACTCTAATTGAAGATGAACCAGAGAAATATCAGACACACTTTAGTCAATACATCAAAAAGGGTTTTGAGGCTGATGGTCTTGAGGAGATGTACAAGAAGGTTCATGCTGCGATTCGTGCTGATCCAAGCCCAAAGAAATCTGAGAAGCAACCTCCTAAACAGCACAAGAGGTATAAACTTTTCTTTAGATTTATCTCGTTCTCATTTTTATTAGAAAAAAATTCCTTGCATTGGAATGTATTGAAGTTCTCAAGCATTTTACTTAATGGGTTGGGTGGTGGATTTATGATTCCCTTTTGTTATTGAATATGAAATATGCTTTTGATGCTCATCCTGATTCTTCATTTCTAGAATGCCATGTAGGAAAAACTATGACCTGTCTTCTGCCTGCAGCAATTAGTATGCTAATATCCTGTTTTCCTGTATCCCTCTATATGACTTATTCAAGGTTATAGGAAAATGTTATTCTCTTTTCCTCTGTCTATGCTTCTTTTTCTGCATATTCATTTCTTGATACTTTTGCAGGTATAATCTGAAGAAGCTAACATACGAGGAAAGGAAGGCTAAGTTGATTGAGAGACTGAATGCTTTGAATTCAGCTGCTGCTGGAAATGATGACGATGATGAGGATGACGAGTAAACAGCAGTGCAAGAGTCCTGAAATATTATTGTTGCTTATGCTCTTTTTTTACTCTGTTTTTTCTTCTTTATTGAGATCTCAGTTTTGCATGCTCTGTAGAATGATAATTTACCAATTTTTGAATGTCCTAAAATTTTATACTCAGCCTTATAAATCTGGCGTGGAGTGTTGCATTATGTCACTTGCAAGGTAACCTTGCCTACTTATTATTGCCTCGCCAATGGCAATGAGTTTGTAGCGTTAATGTCTAGGCAATTTCTTCACTAATTGATTCTAGCTACTGGTATATGTGTTGAATGTTGTCTTGTCTAGTTTTGTTGTGTGCCCTTTTCTTCTATAAGTTCTTTTTTGTAATTTGCCTAATTTTCCTCCATTTATCTTTTGTTTTGCATATAGAATACGTCTCTTATTTGTCTTTCAATGTGTTATATTTTAGCTTTCTTCTGGTGTATACTACGGTCACTAATTAAGTGGTGTTCATGATCTTGTCATTGAATCTTGTATGGTGTCTTCCAGGTCCGAAGGCCAAATAATTATCAACTACGGAATTGTCAAATATATCTCTTTACCACCGTCAGTAATAGTTCAGTTTTATATAAAAACACGGTATAATTAAAAATTTTAAATTCTGAATACACTCTACAAAATCCCTAATAATTTAGCGAAGAAGTGATTTGTTTGTAAAATTTGCTGATGAATCTATTGTTATTTATTGTTGACATAATGTTACCGTCCAAATAATGTAAGTACAGAGAAAACGAAAAAAATATCAATGGAGAACACCAACTTTTGTTGTAAAATGGGACTTTTGGTGATTACGCAATGATTTTAACCGACAATCCTTGTTGTATGAAGCTGATTTTAAAAGTTGATGGCATGTCTCCTCCTTCACCAACACTAAACGACTCGATTTCGTGCTGTTTCATCAACAGTTGGATATAAATGGATGGAACATTGCCCTGTACGATTTACAACACTTGCAGCAGCAAACCAAATGCACCCAAACAACTACAGGAGAACTTTTTCCCATATATACCAAGAATGTGCGAAACACTGCACTCAGCAACCAGGCAGGCAAGCTCATGCTCGGATGATAATTTCTGGGTTTCAACCCACTGTTTTCGTCACCAATTGTTTGATTCAGATGTATATAAAATGCTCCAACTTGGGTTATGCTGATAAAGTGTTTGATAAAATGCCTCTAAGAGATACGGTTTCTTGGAATGCCATGATTTTTGGGTATTCCATGGTAAGTGAATTGGACAAGGCACAATTAATGTTTGATTTGATGCCTGAAAGAGATGCAATTTCATGGAATTCTTTGATTTCCGGGTATATGCAAAATGGTAATTATGGGAAATCTATTCAAACTTTTCTCGAAATGGGAAGAGATGGTATTGCTTTTGATAGAACAACTTTTGCTGTTATTTTGAAAGCTTGTTCGGGTATTGAAGATTCTTGGTTAGGGATGCAGGTGCATGGGTTAGTCGTCAGGTTAGGTCTTGCTACTGATGTGGTGACGGGGAGTGCAATGGTGGATATGTATTCGAAATGCAAGAGATTGGATGAGTCGATATGTTTCTTCAATGAGATGCCTGAGAAGAACTGGGTTTCTTGGAGTGCTCTGATAGCAGGTTGCGTTCAAAATAACAAGTTTGCTGATGGATTACACCTCTTCAAGAATATGCAAAAAGGAGGAGTAGGAGTGAGTCAATCTACTTATGCTAGTGTCTTCAGGTCTTGTGCCGGGTTATCAGACTTAAAATTGGGTTCTCAATTGCACGGTCATGCATTGAAAACTGATTTTGGATACGATGTCATTGTAGCTACTGCCACTTTGGACATGTATGCCAAATGTAACAGTTTGTCTGATGCTAGGAAGGTATTCAACTGGTTGCCAAACCATAATTTGCAATCCTATAATGCCTTGATTGTTGGGTTTGCTCGAGGTGATCAAGGATATGAAGCTGTAATACTATTCCGGCTTTTACTGAAGTCTTATCTTGGGTTTGATGAAATAAGCTTATCTGGTGTGTTTAGTGCATGTGCTGTATTCAAAGGGCATTTAGAGGGAATGCAGCTACATGGGGTAGCTTGTAAGACCCCCTTTTTGTCCAATGTTTGTGTGGCAAATGCCATTATGGACATGTATGGCAAATGCGAAGCACCACAAGAAGCTCTACGTTTGTTTGACGAAATGGAAATAAGAGATGCAGTGTCTTGGAATGCTATAATTGCAGCTTACGAGCAGAATGGACATGAGGATGAAACTTTGATACTATTTTTTCGGATGCTTAAGTCAAGGATGGAACCAGATGAATTCACTTATGGTAGCGTTTTAAAGGCCTGTGCAGCTCGTCAAGATTTTAACACTGGCATGGTGATCCACAATAGGATCATAAAATCAGGGATGGGGTTGGAGTGCTTCATTGGGAGTGCTGTAATAGATATGTACTGTAAATGTGAAAAGGTAGAAGAGGCAGAGAAACTCCATGAGAGAATGAAGGAACAGACAATCGTTTCTTGGAATGCAATCATATCGGGGTTCTCATTGCGTGAACAAAGTGAGGAAGCTCAGAAATTCTTCTCTAGAATGCTGGAAGAGGGAGTAAAACCTGATAACTTTACCTTTGCAACAGTTCTTGATACCTGTGCCAATCTAGCTACTGTCGGGCTCGGAAAGCAAATTCATGCTCAAATTATAAAGCAAGAATTGCAATCAGATGTGTTTATAACTAGCACTCTTGTTGACATGTACTCGAAATGTGGAAACATGCAGGATTCTAGGTTGATGTTTGAAAAAGCACCAAAAAAGGATTTTGTCACATGGAATGCTCTGGTTTGTGGCTATGCACAACATGGTCTTGGAGAAGAGGCTTTGCAGATCTTTGAAAAGATGCAGCTTGAGGATGTAAGACCAAATCATGCAACTTTTCTTGCAGTCTTAAGAGCTTGTGCACATATAGGACTTGTTGAAAAAGGACTGCAACACTTCAATTCAATGTCGAATAACTATGGATTAGATCCTCAATTAGAACATTACTCATGTATGGTTGACATATTAGGGAGGGCGGGGCAAATTAGTGATGCACTGAAGCTTATTCAAGACATGCCTATTGAGGCTGATGATGTGATTTGGAGAACTCTGCTTAGTATGTGTAAGATGCACAGGAATGTGGAGGTAGCAGAAAAAGCAGCTAAGTGTCTCTTGGAATTAGACCCTGAGGACTCGTCTTCTCATATACTTTTGTCAAATATTTATGCTGATGCAGGAATGTGGAAAGAAGTTGCTGAAATGAGGAAAGTGATGAGGTATGGTGGGCTCAAGAAGGAGCCAGGTTGTAGCTGGATTGAGATCAAGTCTGTGCTACACATGTTCCTTGTTGGTGATAAAGCCCATCCAAGATGCAACGAGATATATGACAACCTTGATGCATTGATATGTGAAATGAAGCGAACTTCTCAGATACTAGATAATGAACTTCTGCTCAGCTGTGAAGCTACAGAAGATGAGCTCTGATATCCATTTTCCAAATGCAGAGTTTATTGGTTTTAGACCAATTCAGTCTGAACATAGGATGGTTATTATGGAGGTATGCAAGGGAAAGAAGCTTTGCTTCACGTTGACCCAAGAAAAAGCTTGGGCCAGCTTGGGGATATCCGAGGGAGATATTTAGAGGCAACAGCACTGTTTGACAGCATGCACACCCCCTGGAGAACACGAGTATATTTAGAGACAACAGTACTGTTTGACAAAATGCACTTGTGCTGGTAGGAGGAAATGAAATGATTGGTGAAATTGTCCTCCAGATTTATTCGCGAAAAAGAATTGCTTCAAAAAGACAATTTACAGAAAATTAGAAACTGTAGACTGTAGTATTGGGCTTTCAACTATATTATTTATCTGAGAGATTTCAGTCTCCTGATTCTTGGGAAAACTTAAACATGGATGAAGCAACTATTTTGACTTAATGAAGAGATGTGTTTTGATGCTCGACATAGAGTTATTTACCATACTTTTCTGGAGTTCCATCTGTTTTATATACTGTAATTTCTACCCTTTTGGGGAATGTTCCTCTTTTCCTAACAATGAACAACATAACAACAGTCGTTTAGTTGGTTTGCATTTTGCAGGTAGAATACTTAACTTTCATAGAAAGGAACCATACAATAAAGCAAAAAATTAAAGAATTCTCGTTGAGATGCTATTTCGATAAGACCAGTAACTTACACCAACATCATCTCATAATCGTTACAAGAAGATTGTATACCTTATAAATACCAAGCTGAACACTCAACATCTCCACAAAGCAATAAGGATCTGATCTTATAAACCCTGTAAAATTTACCTGATCAAATTGACTTACACCATGGGAACTGCTGTAAGACTATCGCTCAGATAAAAAATCTGCCGTTGTGTTGTCAAGCCCTGTGAAACCAAAAGATAAAGTCAAGAAACTTTCAAGTGCTGAACCCAAAAGGTAAAAATATATGCCCCTTTTTTGAGTAAATATGTGCTTTCATACTCCTAATCTGATCTTGATAATTACACTTTCTAGGGTCGACAGATAACTCATGGGGTTTAACTTTGAGTTGGGAGTCCAGCTACCTTCTCAGATAAATGCAAAAATCAATAGTAAGTGAACTGCAAAGCAAAGCTTGAGACCGAACCCAGCCACTTGTTCGTTACCTTCAGAGAACCAAGAGTAAGCTTCTTAAAAAGATGAAAAATCTCATGAAAAATAGACAATGGCAGGGAGTGTTCAAGAGGAGATTAGGAGAGCAAGGGATGAAACAAGAAAATATACACATATTCTCCTCTTTACTCTGTTAACAGATAAAAAAGTAATATCTTCCAATATATTTTCTTGGATATAACTAGCAGGTCAAATTTATGTTTTCTTTGTATTTGTTTGATTGATAGGTCAACATGTAAACTCATAACCAAGTAAAATATTTATACAAAATAAGGAGATTTAGAAAACAATGATGCTTAGACCATTTGTAGGCTAGGCTAATCAGGCATAGACAACTTTTAGACGCTTCGGTTTTGATCAAGAAGGTACTGTGATCACAAAAATAGTCATTTTGTTGCTCATTTGTGTGTACAAGGCTACAGAACTGCATACTGGTGGGCTAATCATCTTACAAAATAGAGCATTGTGCGAAACAACAGAACATGATGACATTTGACCTCCAAAAATGTCATATTAGTTGATCGGATCACAAACTGATCAATCTTTAATTCATCCAGTTGAACTAATCTAATTAGATAAAGATGCACACCCAGATTGTGTGGAAGTGAACTTACCCCCTGAACCATTTACTACTGGCAAGCTGACATACTGAGGACATGACCCAGAAGAGACTCTACCACTTTTGATGATAGAACCACTTGCACAATCACGAGGCTGTAAAAGAGAAAGGAATTGAGAACCATATTCACATTAATGATAGAAATTGGAGCTTTGGGGGTGATAGTCGGACAATATACAATCAGACATGTTTTGGTATTAAATTAAACAATAGATAGACGATAGTTTGACATAAAATTAACCAAGCAGCGAGTAAAAAAAAAGAATTAAGGAGTCCTTTAATCTGCTAGCGATAAGATAAAAGAAATCGGAATGGAAGAACTGAATCGTCCACCTCTATATTGTAGACTCATCACATATAATAGTTAGATTTGGACAAGCAAAGAAGTTAACTGCAAATACTGGTTGCACTATTGGAGTAAACATTAATTCTTGTCATGGACTAACAATGACAGACATCTTAAATGAGGCGATAAATTGGGAATTTTTGGGGATGAAAAACTGACAATTTACAATAAGACATGTTTGTGTTAGTAACTTAAGCAATATACAATTAGATATAAGATTATCCAAGCAGATATTTAGAACTAAGAAGTCTGTCTTATCTGCAAACATGTAAGACGCATGAATTCAGAATGAAGGAGTGAACCATCCACCTCTAGATTCTATACTCGTGATATCTACTGGTTAAATTTGGACAAGGAAAGAAGTTAACACCAGACACAAGTGCATCATTGAAGGACATACTAATTTATATCCTACACTACACAATGTCAGACATCTTAAACGAGGTCATCTACAAAATGGAAGTAGTGGGGATGATAATCTGACAATATATAACTAGACACGTTTTGATATCAAATTAGGCAAAAGAATATTAGACATAAGATTAACCAAGCAGAGATTTAGATTAAGATGTCCGCTTTATTTGCTAATATGTAACGTAAGAATTAAGATGAATGAACTTGGAAAGTAAGTACATAATCACCCATCTCTAAATTGCACACTCACGATATCTACATGATAGATTTGTACAAAGAAAGGAAGTGACAACAAACAAGGAGTGCATTATTGAAAGACATAATAATGATTTCGTTGCCTAAATAATGACAAACATCTTAAATGAGGCCATCCAGTTCAATTAAAGGATTAGAGAGAACCAACCTGTAAATCCTTATAGAAGCATATTCTTAGTTCCTCCACCGCATCGCCTGAGCATATCAACTCTGGAGTTGCATGAAAGGCATTTTGAATGGCTGAAATGATGCCTCCCAGTGGATATTTCTCAGAATTTGAGGGTACATACCCGGCTTCAAACAGAACTCCCTGGTTAATTTCAATTTTTTAGTAAATCAGTAGTGGACTCAACTACCAGGCAACCACACTATGTAATTATATTTTTTAAGAGGAACAACATCTAACTTTTCAACCAAATGAAATGAAGCTGTAGTGACATTTCAAAAAGAAAAAAAAAACATCTGAACATGGAATGCTAAAGGAATGTTAAGTGATCCAATGCTTAACATATCCAGAAAGTTATGATGCAGTTTATTAAGAAAAAAATTCAGCACAGATGATGGGAAAGTGATCACTTTTTCAGTATAATAAAGTCCAACTGCTAACTCTCTTGGTATATTTTGCATCTAAGGATACTCTAATGAGTAGTAAGTTATTGCAATGAAATTAATTCCAGAAGGCTGTTGTAAATGTAACCACAATCTTGTATAGCTCATATTGTCGACGATCATCCATTTAAAAGTTTACATTGACCAAGGGGAATTTTCTTAGGAAAGATATCGATAACATATGTGATTTTAAGTTTTGACATAAAATATTAACCAAGATATTCAAGATGAGCTATTAAGCTGCTGTTGTATCTGACACATAAAACAATTTCTTTGCCCCAGTACTGAATATATGCAAATAAGAACCAAGAACAACATACCCAGTGAAATCCCACTAGGTGGGGTTTGGGATGCAAATAAGTACCAATTCAAAGTTTAAATCTTATAGAAAATACACAAGGCAAAGTTTATTGGAGTAAATCATATATTATTATAAGCATGAAGCCTCAAAGATAAAAGTTGAAAGACCAATTTACCCCTAAATATCAAAATATTGAACCACATTTATTATTTAATAATTGAACAATTCTCTTAATCAAATTGTAAAAAAAACGTAAAATAATTAAAAACAATTCAAACGTCTATTCAAATTTCTGCCATTATTGTGCTCTACATTTACCAATGCAAATTTTACCAAATATTGTTATTTAATCATATATTATTATAAATAATAAATTTTCTATAATTTTAATACAATTATTTATTGGGTATGTTAATGGTCATTCTACTTAAATTGCAAGTAACGGTATGTTAGTGGTCATTCTACTTAAATTGATGTATTCAATAATACCTCTTTAACTTCTACTAATTTGTCCAATATGCATGTGAATTTGAAAAGGCAAACATTCTTATTGAAAAATATATATATTATTTGTGTGAAAAAAATGAATATGCGAGCCAATTAATATTTTTTCATTGTAATTTTTTGTTATCATGTAAGTCTTGTATTATTATAAGAGGGAACAAAAAAAGTTAAAAGTTAAATTACAATACCCTTACTATAAATTAAAATGTTATAAAAGCATTTAATTATTTAGTTTAAATGTTAACTTGTATCATTTTAATAAAAATGTAGATGACTTTAGCATTTTCTTAAATTAATTCTTAATTAAAATATAAGCAAATAATTAAATGTTTGTAATGTGAAAAGATATATTTTAATTGTACATGTATATCCTAAAATAATTATTGGCATATGAAAAGAGTGACCCCCCATTTATCCGATTAATGCCACTGATTTTATTTATTTTATTTATTATTACTATGATATTAAAAGTGTGTTATTATATATGAATGAATTAGTAATAAATTATTGAGATGACTTGTAACTGCCTCATTTATTACTAATTACAATGATTTGTGTTTTTCATCTTTTTAATTACTCATTCAAACTAGACTAGATTCCATGTTCAAAGCAATAATTATTAGTGGTAATGTTAATTCTCTTATTAAGTCTAACTATGATTTGTATTTTTCATCTTTCCATCTATCTATATATTAAAGACTATTATTTAGAACTGAAAAATATAGAATTTAAACAGACATTTTTACTACTATTTAAGAACTAGGTGATAACATTGAAAAATGAAAGAAATTGTCATTCAACTGATAATAAAAAACTATTCCATCTATGATTGGCGAAAAAGACATGAAAAAATAGAATACATGAGGTGGGGAGAAGAACTTGAAGACTTCTTTTTAGACATGTCTAAGTCTTCATATCTCTTTCGAGATATATTCTCCATCACGAAGATTATTGTTGTTTCTAATTTCTTTTGCATTCCTAATAAACTCATTGTGGTGTTGTAATCTTTTAGCTATTATTATGAGCTTTTGAAATAGATGTATGTATGAGATTCAGTGTTTAAATTATATATCTATCAGTTTTATATTTTAATTATAATTGTTCTTAATCTTGTATAATTTTGATAGTACTGTCTTTTAATTTTAGAACCTTACTTAAATAATATAAATATTTCACTCTATCGTTTCTCATTAAAGTAAAATAGGTAATCTTATCAATAAGTGTGCATGTATTTTAGATATCCATTTATGGCTATAAAAGGTTATCACTGATATTTAGATCATAAAAAAGACTTATACAAAGTTAAAGGAGACTATATTATGTTAATTAATTTCACATCTTTTTTGCTTGATGCCAAATGCGCAATCCCTTTTTATTTATTTTTGTTGATACATGAAATATAATTGGTAAAATTAATATTGTTGATTTAAATATTTTCTATTTGATAGCACAATTTTAAATTATATAACAAAATTAAAAAATAAACGTGCAATGCACGTTGTCAGAAACTAGTAAATAGAATAACAATCAACTTACTGTGACGTTATATTTGAAGTAAACATTCAAAGTCATCAGGAAGTACTCATACTCATCGTGGACAACTGGATAAGAACATGTCCCGTGTTTTTCTGCGAGCGATGACATAAAATTATGAAAGATCACACTACATACAAAAGAAACATCTACTAGTCTGACTTTTGTCTCTATCAGATACTTATAAGTGTAAAAACACAAAAGTTTGAATTTTAGGTTGCAGTTGGGAGGTTGGTAATGTTGGAAAATAGGGAGGAGGAGCACTCTCAGTGACTCATTTTCTCTTGAAGACAAGTGGAGAAAGTGGTTCTCCTATACTTCACTCTACTTGCTTTCTCAATAAATAATGCTCTTTGAAGACAAGTGGACTTTTACCAACTTGACTTCATTTTGGCTTATCAAAAATAGCTATAATATCTGAATATTTTTGTAGGACTATCCTAGCATGTACTATCATATTTTTTGGTCAAATGTACCTAGTTCAGTAGATTTACCATCATTTATTCAATTCATTCCCATTTTTCTCAAATACATGTATTCAAACATACATATGTCCTAACATTAATATCCTAAGTACATGAACTAACTAAATTTATGTAACACACAAATCAAAAACTCCTCTCTTTCAAGTGCCAAGACAATGTTCACATTTCAACAGGTAAGACCCCTATTTTATCCTCTCCGTATCCTCCATATTAATGGTTAGGTGCTTGCTTCAGAAGTAAAATGACAGTTTTATCCATCTGAAGTATTTTAAGGGTTCTATTTCCTGCCAGACAAGAGATAGGGTGAAGGGCAAATAAAGTTATCCCACATTTAGTAGAAAAAATAACATTCCAGACTGGCCTTAACTTCAACTTAGTTATCCGCAAACTTTCAAATGATAATTTTTTTTTTATTTTTGACTTGTAAAAAAAAAATGTAAAATGAGAATGCACAAGGACTATAAAATGTTAATGTAATTATATCTAGGAGAAGAAGGAACCAATAATGTTAGAAGATGTGAGAAATAAGGGACTTCCTATTTTATACACCCTTCTGGTAAGTAAAGAATCTTGCTTCTCATTTAAATCAAAGATCTTGATCAAAGCCATCAAGACATCTTGCAAGATATATGTATATATAAACTGAATATAAAATAAGGCAAAGAGAGATTACCCCACTGAAAACGAATATCTCCAGAGTCAGCATAAAAGAAATGCAAGAAGGACATGTTAGTTCCTTGAACTGTATCGAATTCTTTATCAATCATTAGTACAAGTAACAATGAAAAACCACCTCATGAGCCCAAAACGATCCCTTTTCGTGATGACAAGTTGAGGTGGCCTTGCAACTAAAAGAAGGCCAGTACTTCTTCATAGGCTTACGCAATGTTGAAATCTACAAAATGAATGGATATGTAAGCTCAAAAGACAATGTTTCAGACTCAGTGCTGGTGAATATTTATATAAATATGCAGTAGGAAATGGATGTCCCCTAGAGTTGAAAAAAATAGAAGCTTCTTTATTCAGTCCCATCTGCTGAATTCTCAATATTCAAAATTATCACAGATCCTTCTGTAAAGAACTTCCAGATGCTCATATTAAATATATTACTAAGCAACTTGCCAGCAGAGATATTGATAGGCTTAACATTTTAACTGTATCTGCATACTTAAGCCAGAACTGTGATACCATTTCCCAGCAAAAATCCAAGGCAAGGACCTTAAATCAGTATCTTGAAAGGAGAAAGGCATTTAAAAGCTCCATAGCCCGCTAGTGTCAAGCACAAAGCTCTATTAAACTGCCCATTTTAGTGAAGAAAGAGCAGAAATAATATAAATGTAATGCAATAAAAATAACAACAACGGCAAGCAACAGTTATAGAGATTTACTGGCATGTATAGTTATTGTTTGACGATGTCTGGTTTGTGATAGAACCCATCGGTTTTGAGGAACATATCTTAGCACTTTGGTGCTGCATTGAACACCAATTGAGCGGGGTGCAGCACCTACGCCAACCATACACTCAGCTTCAGGGCTTAAACACGCCTTTACAACACTGGGTTTTTTTTGTTTTTTTTTTTAAATATGAAAAGCCTTTACAATACTGTCTTATATCTAACAACAAAGGGAAGTCCAAAATCACTAACAAGAGCACATTAACTTTAAGGATTATCCCATTCATACAATTCAAAAAGTTAGACACTTGTTTGGAAGAAGTATATCTTTCTGTTGAAATTATATTTTATATCTCTGAATAATCACAAGTTAATACAAAATACATTGCAAATCAAGTGTTACAAATAATGCATGCAATACACATGAAATTTTTTATAATAAAATTCAGAAAAGACATCCTTCTATATTAAGGCAAAGTTCAGGATTGATCAAAGGAGACTGAAAAAAGAAGAAGTAGCACTTTAAACTTATAGCCGGTAGAATGAAATGAATGTTCAAACAAAACAGATTGTACACCATGAAAGGCAAACTTATATGCAATCTAAGACTCTTCAACTAAAACCAGAAATAGAAATGAATGATCAGTCATAAAAGTGCAAGTATGATGCTAGTAGTACATCAGGTTACTTTGCCGAATCCTAATTTCTGGAGTTATAAGCTTTGGGAACCTCTTTATGAATGGATAACAACGTTTGCAAATCCAAACAGTTCACATTTGTCTTAAAATTCTTCATTTGTTTGAAACTTATTCTCTGTGACAAGCTTTTCTGGATTTGGAGTCAACATGTTTTGACAAACAATATAAACAGATCTTCAGTTACATAATTCCCTATTAAATCCCACCAACACTTGCAGATGGGTGCATTATGGGTATGAATTATTGTAGCCTTCACAGCCAATAAACTGCTTTACCGTCAAAATATATGAATATTTTGGGAACGAAAGCACGCGCCCATCTTCCATGAAAAAGCATGCTTCAGGTCTTTAACTAAACATTAACAGTTCTACCAATCAATTCTCCCTTCAAACCGGTATATAGCTAAGCAACAACAGTTCCACCAGTTAACTTTCTCTTCAAACGGTCCTCACGGAATAAAAAGGTGGTCCGGGGAAAAGGGTTAGCAATATACCTGCTCCTTATCAAATTGGGGGCCAGAACAACATGCAGGCCACGTTCCGTCATTGTAATCAGCCCAAAGTCCATCTGAAGCAAGAGAAACCTTATTCAATTCTACCTCTCACATTGCACAACATGAAAATAAAATATAAATACATCCTTCGCAACCGGAATAACTTACGAATAGTGAATATTGATGGTGAGTTTGAGCTGAAAAAGAAAACAGACAAAAAAAAGGTAAGCCTCTGCTTTCAAATGTCATGAAATCCTTACAAGACACACAACTAGCTTAAAATTCCTTAGACATGATATAATTTTACAATCTGAGAATAAATAGGCAAAATGAAGAAATCAATCGACAATTAGTCTAATTTTACAATCTGCCAATCAGCTGAATAACTAATCTCTGCGAAAAATCATTTGAGATATGAAAGAAGAATAAAGAGAAGTACCGGCAACAGGCATTGGAAGAGCAACATTTGGTGGTATTCCGGCAAGCCGTGCCAGGCCATAAGAGAGATAGCTTGAAGTAATCAAACTCTCTCTGGTGTCCGGTTTGCCTGCGTAGCAATCCATCTTCCACATCCCAACTACCGTTGATTCGGATAACGGAAAAAGCTCCGATGAGCAAAGGTAGCAATTGCATACAGAAAATCGCTTTGATTTTAAGGGAAGCCATTGCTCCTTACACTTATTATCTGTTAAAACTTCCAAGTTCTCTCTTTTCTCTAGTACGGAGAAAATACAGTCTCCGGGATTGCCCGCTTCGAAGATCAGCGGCGGAGTTAAGATCGTTGACGGAGGAAGATAATTTCGCGGTTAATTCTAGATTCTGTCATACTAAGCATCTTTCTAAGTTACTGTTTAATTAATTAAACTAATAATTACAGTTTACTGATCCAGGTTTAAGTAAAATAAACGTTTCGCTCTTTTTTACTAATTTTGCTCGTATTTGGCACACCTATTAAAAATAATGATTGAACATTACTATTTTATCATACTTAGATTAGTCTTTGAAAAATGATTTGAGAATGAGTAATTAATATTGAGTTAAAATATGAAAAATAATAATAATAATTTTGATACATTGAAAGTGACAAATAAAAATAAACAATTACTTTTAAAATAACGGACAAATAATGAAATAAAGAACAAAGAAAGTAAGAAGTGATCATTTCAAAAAGTATCTGAATTAAGATGAGTAATTTTACGTAATTGACGTGTTAGAGTCAAACCCTCTTAAAATGTCATCAATCTACTAATCTTGCATAATTTGATCAACAATTTACTTCTCTATGTTATGAATTTGAATTATAGAATCAATCGTTAATGCTTAAGATATATGACTTGCATATGGTCTCTTCAATATTTTCTTTAATGAAAAATCTTGATCTAGTAATAAAGTTTATGTGACCTACAAGCCACTTGCTGGAATTATACTTAAATCAAGATAGATTGTTTATTCTTTATTAAGGGTTGATTATACACAATTTTATGAGATTCATGTTGATTTTTGGAATCAAATGAAGGTCAAAAGACCATTTGATTAACTAAGGGACATCGCGACATCTTCGCTTGATGCTAATTTCAGACTTAGCAGTTTATTAGGTCATGTATAATTTCAAACTAAATCAAAATCTTCGTTGTTTGAGTTACTTCCAAACACGTACATTGAAGATCTCATTTGTTTTTGATAAATGCAGAAATTTTCGTTCAATTAGATGAAGGCTTATCTTTCTCGTAGGATTATATGAGAAAGGAGAGAGGAAAATGATTATTTAAATAGTACTCCCTTCGTTTAAAAAAGAATGTTTCTATTTTATTTTTAGTTTGTTTAAAAAAGATGATTCCTTTCCTTTTTTGGCACACTTTAACTTTAACTTTTTACGTGACATGTTTAAAACCACAAAATTAAAGGGCATTTTGGTACATTTGACATAACTTTAATTTAAAACCACAAGATTAAAAAGTTTTCTTTCTTTTTTTAAACACCGTTCCAAATCAAATTAGGTCAATCTTTTTTAAACGGAAAGAATATCTAAATTAAGAGAAAATAATTTTTTTACGTGATTTATACTTAAAAATTTGAATCCTAAAATTAAATATTCAATATACTTGTAGAGTACCGTTAATTTGTAAAATTTGCATAATCTGAAGCAACTATTTATTTATTTATATTTCAAATTCAGTTATGAAATAATCGTTGACACTTAAATAAATTGCTTACATAACATCATTGAATGACATTATTTAGTTATTGTAGTTGCTACCAATAACCACTGCCATTTTTCATATTTTTTGTTAACTTATGTAAAATATAGAAAATGGCAAAATGCTATTCTAATTTATTAGTCAATTCTCAATTACGCACGCGTACTTTGATATTAGTGGATTCTATTTGAAGCAAAAAGTAAAATAATTTGAGCCGAAATTACTATAAACTCCTTCAGAAACCAGGTCAGACAGGGGCAATTAATGTCAACATGACACAGAGGAAACAGAGTCGCGACATCGCCAGTAAAATAAATATAAATATTACGATGTCGCAATAATAATAAGGGAAAAGGGTCTAATATATCCCTCAACTTTGTCATTTAGAGCTGATACACCCCTCGTTATAAAAGTGGCTCATATATACCCCTACTTGTAAACAAATGGCTCACATATAGCCTTTTTCTCTAACGGAAATGAAAAAAATAATAATTTTAATCTAAATTTTTATTATTTTTTTTCTAAAAAATATAATCCCATATGAGTAAATTTAATCCTCGTCAAACATATTTTTTTGACTTTTTTTTGTTTCAATGACTAATTTATATTATTATTTTGATAATCAAATTTATTTATGTTTCACTAATATTCTTGTAAAACTTATTTTAGATGACCAAATTTTTTCTTCGAATACGAAATTAAATTACAATACACAAAAAAAAAAATAGTTTAAATTTTTTTCTTTAAACTAAGGAATGAAAGAAAAAAACAAAAAAAGAATAAGAAACTCAAATAATTATAATAAAAGAAGTCAAAAAATATTTTTTTGTATGAAAAAAATTAAAATATACCTTGAACTTTGATAGAAGAATCATATATACCCCTAAATAATTTTTTTTAAAAAATTAGAAGTAACAAATATAAATTTAAAACTAATTAATAAACTTCCGTTAAATGAAGGGTATATGTGAGCCATTTTGTAACGGCAGGGGTATATGTGAGCCTTTTGTATAACAGTAAGGGCATATATGAGCCACTTTTATAACGAGGGGTATATCAGCTCTAAATGACAAAGTTGAGGGGTATATCAGACCCTTTTCCCTAATAATAATAATAATAATACGCCGTAATTGGTGCCAATATTTTTTCAACTCTGTGAAATTGCAAAATTAGGGTTTTCTCTTGGTTCAATTATACGGAGCTTACGGTGAATTTTTGCAAACCCTAAGCCCTGAATTTCAATTATTTTGATTCAGGAGAATCTTCAATTGGAAAACAGACGAGCTTCGTTCTTCAATTGGATTGGATATCCATCAGTTTGATCGAGTAAGCTCTTTTTTCGTAGTTGGAGATTTGAATTCTCTATGTACTGATGGTAGATTGTGAAAGGGATCACGTAGTCATTAACTTCAAAGATCAATGTGTTTCGTCATTGATATTCAGATGTATTGAAATTATGAAGCTCAAATTGTAATGGAATCAGCTTTTAATTAAAAAAATTTCTCTATTGTAAGTTGAGGTCAGGTCAACTCAGCTTATTTCTCCAACAGAAAGAGGTAAGTTGAGGTAAGTGTAATTCTCTCCTCTTTCTGTTGGAGCAGTAAGTCGAGTTTTTTTCTTCTTTTTTCATTTTTATTGCTCAGTCTTGTCAAGGATCAAAGTGTTAATTTGAGTTGCATTCCTCAAGTGAATTATTGAAAATAACTAATCTTTAGGCTGAAAAAACTGGTTTGAGTTGCATGTGTGAAGTAACTGTTGGGAAAAACCCATTCTTTAGGCTGGAAAACTGTTTTGAGTTGCATTTGCAAAGTGACTGTTGGAAAAAAATTTAATCTATAGGCTTGAAAAACTGTTTTAGTTGCATTTTTGAAGTAACTGTTTGAAAAAAACTAATCTTTAGGCCAATTATACACAATTTAGTGAGAGGTTGGACTTAATGCAGTAGATAACATTTTCAGTCACTATAGACAATTTTCGGGACACTATGCACTCTAAATAACATAGCCGCCATTGTACACGGGAGACACTATTCTTACGACCAATCTGAGTTCTTGTTTTTTTCCCTTTTCCTTATTATTTACTTCAATTTTCTTTTTGTTGTATCTATGCTTGATCAAATAAGACCTCCCTATCCACTTGAGAGTAGAGGTATAGAAATTGCATATGAAATGATCTCTCTGCCAGCTTATATATAAGTTCTTAGTTGAACAGATAAAAGCTGTCTTTCTTTCTGTTAGTGTCGCTTTTAGCACCCTTTATCTTTACTCTTGGTATTCTGGTTTGAACATAGGCGGTAGTTGCCCTGCCAAATCCATGACATTAAGGCAGTATTTATTTGAAAATGATACTGACAAGGTTTATGAGCTCTATCATTTTGCACTATGGTTGTATTATGGTTACATTCTCTCAATTGTCCTCCTCCAATGCCATTTTGTTTGCATTCTAGTCATATGAGTAGATTGACCTTTGCTGCACTTGATATTTCTGGATCGTCTTACCTACTGATGCTTTCCAGGAAATAATGCTCTACTTATATACTTGGTGCTGATTGATGGATCCAGATAGCAAGAATTTTGGAAGAGGTAAGACTTTTACATGTTTACCTTTCCCTCAAAAAATAAAAATAGGGACATGCAGTCTCCTTGCTTGTTACACGTGTTGACTACTGCATGTCTACTCATGTGACTAGTATGCAATTGATGAATAATGCTCTTTATTGCATCCATAGGCTTATAATTAAGGTGAATGTGACACATCGATTGATATTCTTGTTCAGACTCCTGATAGCGAATTTATTTGCTGCTGAAATTTGTTTTATAGTCCTATTGCTCTTGTTCTTACTTGCAAGAAGTAAAGATATTGTTTTATTGCCAACTCATTTATGCCGACTTCTTCTGCTTAAAATGATACCAGCGGCATGATCAGAAATTTTACGAAGGGTGTTCAAGCTATAAGGAATTATTTTTTTTTTGGAAAATGGATGCACAATCATACTTAATTTAGTATGAAGTGAACTAATAGAGCAAAAGAAAAAGAAGAGAGAATAGAGTTCAATCTAGAAATAAATCACTTTCAGGTTTTAAGATTTTAAGCCATAGGTTAATGTAGACCTGTGGAATGTGGAAGAGCTTATAGATATGCTTCTGAAAATAAAAAAAAAAGTAAACGCTCGGCATTAGTTAAGTTTCTTAAGGTGTTAAATGAACATAATCTGGATAGCAGAGGAATTCGTAGTGGCAAATGAATATACAGGTGTTGTGGCAGGATTGCCATTTTATTACCAACTGACTGCAGATTGCATCTGTATTCTGTAGTCTTTTACCATTCTTCTGTGTTGCATATTCCTTCACAGATATAGTTGGTTTATAAAATATCTTGATATCTTACATAGTTGGTTTGTTCTCCTCTTTTGAATGTGTTCATGTTTGATAAAGATATATATAGTTTATAACTGTTGATTTGGTCCAAATATATTGTTAGGGCCAAGAGAACTCACAGGTGCTCGAGATCTTATTAGTCACTTCAAATTGTTGCCTCATTATGAGTTCTTTGGTAAGAGGTCGCTTCCATTATCAATTTCCGATACACATTATCTTCATAATGTGGTTGGAGACACAGAAATTAGGAAAGGTGAGATGATGCAGTTGGATCAGCTCACGCAGGATACTTCCTTTTCAAGAGAGACAAGTTCATGTATCCGTCCCTTTGACTTAGATGTCCTCAGAGAAGCCTTCCAACTACGTGAAACGGCTCCAGTCAATTTGTCTCCTGTAAGATATCTGCTTTTGAATTTGGATGATCTAACTCCATTTGTAAACCTTCTAAGCAACACTTTTATTCTTTATGATTTCTGTAGTTGGAGCTTTTGAATTGGGTTTCCTCATATGATGTGCTGAAACATAAAATGTTTTTTCCTGTTATAATAGTTGCTGATCAGTAAGTCTTTTCATGGTGTTTGATAGTCTGACAAAGGCACCCCCACTATAGCTGGAAAATCTAAGAGCGAGATGAAAGACAAGGAGAAGAAGGAGAAGAAGCATAGAAAACACAAGGATAAAGACAAGGAGAAGGACAAAGAGCATAAGAAGCACAAACATCGTCATAAAGATCGGAGTAAAGACAAGGACAAAGAGAAAAAGAAAGATAAAAGTGGCCACAATGATCCTGGTGCTGAGCATTCAAAGAAACATGAAAAGGTCTGCTGTCATCTTAACTCAAATGATTTTGTTTCAAGAATGATGATTCTCATGGTATGTTGTTACTTTGAATAATTTCTTAGGTTCATGTTCAGAAGTTCAGAGGACTGGTTCAACATTATCTTAACTAAGTAAAATCTTTTAAAGTGGATGAAACTACAAATTTCACAACTGATCTCAGTACCATTGTGCTGACTGTTGCACTTGCTTTCCTGAATTTATACTTGATAATTAATCCATTTGTACATTATCCTTTTTTATTACAAGTTGCCTCTCTACGATCAAGTGGGAACAATATTAAGATTAATTAAGGTTCAGCTTCCTAGGCATCGAACATGAGGTCTTTGAAATGAACTGCCACTTGACTTTTTAAGTTATTGAGGCGAAAAGTTGTTGAGTCCGGCCCGATTCTGTTTAGTTTAGTGATACAGATATTTTAACTTGGTAATATTCGGATCCACTCCTTTACTCTAAGAATAACCTCATGTTTGAATTTTGTGTAATCTACTTAATGCGGTGTTGACTTAATAGTTTTTCTCTCTGATAGTTTGATACTTCCTTTTTTGTTTTAAGTTCTTTCCGGGGTGGGCCTATTAAAATGTTTTTTGCCGGGTGGTACTTAACTATTGAGTATCTTTGTGGAAAATTCACCCTTGGAATTTGGCACTCAAAGAGTCATACTTCACTGTAACAAAAAGGATAAAAGAACTCATTGATTTTGATCTCTTCTTAATCTGATTTCAGAAAAGGAAGCATGACGAGGAGGATTTTAATGGTGTCCACAAACACAAGAAAAGCAAGGTAACTAAAAAATGTTGGATTCATATAATATTTTTCTTTACTATATTTTGAACCTTCTTTATTGAGGAAATTTATATATTTGCAAACGTTAGTTTTGTGATATAAATTCATTGTACACAATCTAATCCTTACACTTAATATACATTCACCTTTTACTAATTGTGGCTTCATCTTACCTGATAAAACGTTGCAGCACAGGAGCTCAAAGATAGACGAGATTGGTTCAATAAAGGTAGCCGGCTGAATTGTGCGTGTGGTTGTATAATTTATGTTGTCCCAGATTTTGCAGTTGAGAATTTGGAGGGTTCCTTTATTTAGAATTGTGAAATATCAGAAGTTCATGTCCTGATCAGTTCATTTATTGAAGAACTTTATGGCATGCGCTGGTGTTGACATCTGTATCTTTATTTGACTGAGACTGTTCCTTGACATTACTGGTCAGATGCATCGAAATTTTTTTGCGTATTCACGAGTGCAATTTGGTGGTTTTGATTTATATAGTTCAATTTTCCCCCTTTTCTAAATAACCACCATGAAAAAGTAGGCATGCATCTAGTCTGGCCTCTACAGTGATAAAGGAGTCATCTGCATGTCTGACAAAATGTTTTCCTGCCTGTTTCGGATATCAAATCAAAATTTTCTTCTCATAAAAGTCCGGTGGAACTATCTTATACTCCTTTATCCTTTTTTATCTATCATTTAAAGTTTTGGCACACGCATTGAGAAAACCATTTGCTATCATTAACAGAATGATAAGGGGTATTTGACTAAGTTACCCGTAGCTGTTTTGCAAATGATTAGCTATTGACTATATCTGCCCTCTTAGAGTAGTAAGGCTGGAACTGGAAAAAGAAATTATCCCTTTGTTGGTTTCTGAAATGATAAATACTTTAGAACATTTTTTTTGATTAAAGTGATAGATAAAAAAATTCACAATAGAACAAGGTACAAGAAAGCATATCTTGGAAAATTTTTGAACATTCATGAAAAAGTTTGCTGTTAGAGATTCATTTTCATCTTGCAAAGAGACGGCGGAAAAATGTGTTATGGGTGCAGCCTCAAACTCATTATGGTAAGGTGGATATGTGATATGGAAGTGTCTGAGATGCACTATCCTTGAGCATAAAAGATGTAAACTTTTGTCTATGCTGTCCTGAATGTGCTGGTGGAGATATAAGGTGAAACTGGTCAAGGCTAGTTGGAAAAGGATGGAAGTTTCTAAACCATACTGGAGTACTGCTTACATCAATAAAGAAAAGCAACAGAAGTAATCAAATGATATGTCTAACTCTAAGGTACTTTTGTATCTTCTATTTATTTATTATTATTTTGGCTCATTTGAATCAATTAATAATTATGTGTACTTCTTTTGGGATGATTTTTTTGTCTCCAGTCTAAATATGTATGTGTGTGCATATTACTAAACATTTTCAGTTGTGTGTTGTTGAAAATTGATCCCCTGATTAAGATGTCAGTAAACAAGTAAATGAACTGGACCAACTGAGCAACCATATCTTTTTTGCAAGTACTGAGTATCTCATTGAAGGAGGATCCTCTCCAGCTTAGATGATGAACTTGGAAATTTGGCTACTTTAAAATGGATTTATGTGCAAGTCTCATGCACAGAAAGGAAGTCGTAACAAGTTCCCCATCCCCCCGATGTTTCATCAACTTTGTTATTAGAATAATGGTGGAAAAAATTACTGAATGGCTGGTGGAATTATAAGAAAGAGAAAATGTAAGATTTATGTGTGTGTAGAAAGGCTAAAAAGGACATGCTTGACGAGTATGCAATATTTGAATTAAGAACAACTTGCAGTGGATGAAAAGTAGAACTTTTATTCAAATAAGTGTCCTGTTCAATCACTGCATCATTCTGAGTTTCACCTTTAACCGGTTTCTATAATGATCATCTGTTTACGTGCAACTAATGATTTTAGAGTTTATTTTGTTGACATGTGCTGCTTAACATTGAACACACGTTTTGCTTCATTTGGAATTGAAAAGCTATTAGGTTTTTCTATATGATGAAATATGTCAAGTGCTTTGGTCTTTTTATGCTTCATTCAATATTTTTTCTGTTGTGGATTCAAGGTCTCTGTGGCCTGATGTTCTTCACAATGTAACTTTTCAATCCCTAATTTGGAGTGAAATGAAATGAAACATTGGCACTGTGTGGAATTTTCATCTCAAGTAAAGCATTTGAAGAATTGCTAAGAAAAGGGTAGTGCAAATAATCTTTTGTATTGGGCGTTTTGTTATTTTCCCTCTTTTTTTCATGTATTATCTGCCAAGTTTACTTGATGTAGTGTTCTTGATATCAACTTGGGTTTTTTTTACTAATAGCAGAGGTGCTGATTATAGTACTTTCTGTAGCTTAATATTTCTTGCCTTCGTGCATGCAGAATAGCCTCAGGATGGATTTAGTTCAACGTACTCCCTTGTGTTATATTAAGGGCTCCCATTAGTTGGCAATGATGGTGAGGAACTTGATCCATCTTCAGGTTTAGCAAGTTGCTGCATGCTGTTGTATGATTCTATGTTTCCCTCTTTTGAGGGCTCTAATCCCAAAGGCTCAGTCTTAACCATTTGGAGCTTTGGGTGATAAAATGAGAAGGTTGAGATGAATGTTGGTCTGCTCTTCTGTCATTTGTCTTCTCTATTGAGTTTGAAGGTTAACCTCTCAACAGCATTAAGCATCTGCAGATAATTTTAAAAAAAGGTGTCGCTATATGGTCATTAATGGAATCACTCTTGTATATACTAGGATAGATAGAATGAGATACATAACTCCTTTCTTGATGAAATCAAGTTTTATTTTTGGCCAATTTTATCTGCATTGGACTTGGCTATGCTAATTGTTAGATGCTCCTAGTGATCAACATGTAAACAGTAAATTTTTGGCTTTTCTATTCGAATCCTGGACTAAATGGTAGTCCTACTGCAATGTATGAGAAGTTTGTATAAATAGGCAATGGAGATGATTTGTACTCAACTTTAGGCACTTTATCCCTATCTGCATTTGGTTTCGTTATTTGATCAAGGTCATGCTTGAATGCTTCTTTTGCTAGTCCGGTTGTATGACCAAAGAATCATGACAGTTCTAGCTCATTAGTGATCTTTGACAAGAAAAGGGAGAGTATTTGCTAGGTTCCTAGTGATAGTATATATTGCTCGGACTCTCGACAATGATGTTATACTCGTGTCGGATATTCAAAAATTACACTCTCTTTCAACTTTGCTAGAGTCTGAGTTCTCATGACAGAATGAGCATTTTCTGGAATTCAACTTTGCATTACACTTGTTGCTATAGATGCATTGCATGTAATTTGGTATGTGTACAGTTTAAGTAGGAAGCAAAAGCAGCTGTTATTAGGCTGGAAGAACATGTATTGACAAGTCATATCTGGATATCAATTTTTTGTTTTTAACTGCCGGCACATTGCATGCATGGAGGAATCTTTCGAATATCGCATATAATAAATAAGGATTGAAGTTATATACACTGACAATTTACAATTTACGCTATTAATTATTGATAATCATATGACATTTTAAAGCATCTTTAACTTGTTTTCCCTCTTTTCTGGTATAAGCATCTTTCATCCTTTTGTAGTCAGTTAGCTACATCAAATCAAGAAAAGACAAACCAATCAACTATGATATAGTTATGACACGAGTCTTGTATTAGTATGAGTATGTATAAAGAAGGAAGTTACGTTTAGACTTTGTTATACTTCTAATAGTTCGAGGCATTTGAGAAAAAAATCTGTGGATTTAATTTAAAGCGGATCGAGTAAAATTAAACGTATTAAGTAGATAGATCAATGACTCAAGATGGTTGGGGCAGGACTTTAACTCCTTTTCTATTATGAATAATATATTAATTTTAATTCCGACGTACTTTGAATGATTTAAAGCATAGCTTCACACAAAGTAGCATTAAGCTATGTAGGCTCTTGTTCGTCAAATAATTAAGTTCACCACTTTGGTATTATTAATAAATAATTCCACATAAAATATACTACCAATATTAATTGAGTGCGATGCTGAATAGGTGCAATAATGATGGACGATTTTCTTTTAAAAATTATTTAAAGTACGGACAAATTTTAGATCATACAAAGGAGAAAACTGATAGAAAGATAAAAAAGGTAATTATATAAAGAGAGATTCTCCACTAAAGCTTTTTTTGGTGTTTTAGGGCCTTTTTTTTCTTCATCTTTTGGTATATTAATTGTAAAACGACTTTCAACTTATGCAAGATAATGTTGATAATTATTGCAATAGTCTGATATACTAAGTTTTCGTTATACGCAGAATTTAAAAATAAATCAAATCACGGGAACTTATTTTTACAAGTGAGATATGAAAAGAATAAGGTGTACGTGTATATGAATCTTACTTTTATCTTTATAAGATAAAAAGATTATTTTTGATAAATTATCGACTCAAAAAAATTATTTTCGGGTTGTTTCTGGGACAAACTTTTCCAAGATGTTTACATATCGAAACGGCTAGTAGATTCTTCAAACTTTTTTTTACTCATGTCATTGAGATATCATTTTTACCTTTTTTGTTACTTTCATACTTTATCATTTGTAATAAATCTTTACAATTAGTGACAAAGAGTAATTATTATTGTGCTTAATTAATTGATTAATGTATTATTTCATGTCTCTTACAATTATTTTGTTTAGTAAATAAATAGGAGCGTATATATGTGTCCATGCATGTAGCTCTACATTATTGGAAAAGTATTTGTCCTAAAGTCTAAAGACATTTTTTTAAAAAAAGTTTGGTCTTGAAATGATAATATTGACAAACTTTATATTATAAGAAACAAATATTATAATAATGGGAAACTTGTCCAAAATTTTATTATATAGTTTATTCTTATTTTTCTGATTTGCATGTTTGTGAGTGTCCAAAATGGTTACTTCTTCCAATTCCATTAACTGATAAACTGCTACAAATTCACATGATAATTGGACTCATTTGTCAGTTGTTTTTATGTTATCGTAATCTCTCCGTCTCAATTTATACAATATTATTAATATGATAAAGATAATTAATTTTTTTTAAAAATAATTGTGATTCGTTTTAATATATAACAGATGTTTTGTGTCTTAATTACCATATTATTTCTAACTCCTTTTTAGTAAGGTGTACATTGATACCTGCTATATTCTCTTCACTATATCCTTCTTCTTTATATCTGGATTTATTGTACTTAATTCGAGAATTTTTCAAAAAATAACATATTTATTTTCATAAAGTAGTAATAAAATCTACGTATATTTCATCCTCTCCAGATAACACTTATGAAATTTAATCACTAGTGGTTGCTGAGGATAATTTGTATGGTTATAATTTTTTTTTATTACAAAAAAAATTAAAATATAAAATTGCGTCATTTTCTTTTGGACAAAAACAAAATTTGATAAAGTGTGATTGAGTACTAGATTATTACTTTATTCGGTCCCAAATATTACTACTTCTTTTGAACTTTTAGCAAAAGATAAATTTGTTCTAAAATATCTAAATGATTTTTTTTTCTTACAAAAAATCACTATTATAAATTCAATAAGTGAAGTATTAGTTTAATAAATGAGAAATATTATACGGATATAAGATAATAAATGCATTAAAGAAATAGATCTACCTATCATCAGAAAACATTTAATTTATTTACTTTTGTTTTGTCCGTTACACAAAAGTCTTCTCTAAAGTTACAATTTGCAACTTTTTACTTTTAAATTAAGAATTGTTTAGCTATTACTAAGGTGTAATACATTATTGTATAAAATAATTTTAAACATCCTTTTTATTTCCCACAAAATTTGTATAAATTTTATATTATTCAACATTGTAAAAGTTTTGTATCGATGATGCACATAAAAAAATTTAAATCTATAAAAGAAAAATGGATTATTTCTCTTTGTTAACCTTGATTTTGATGATTCATTTTGAAACATAATATAATGTGCATTATTACTAGTTTATATACCTAACGTACGTGGGAGGTGATTTTATGTTGATTTAAATATTGGATAAGGAGAATACTAATGTCTATGAAGTTTTAAAAAATTATATTTTTTGGTTGTATAAAAATATTATTTGTAAATCATTGTCGGCCACATTCTTCTGTATAGTCAAATTATGCTGCTTTTTTTTTTTTAAAAAAAAAAAATGTATAATCCTACTGGTGTCTACTAGGAATATATATTTACTATATACTTTAATTTATTTATAATAAATAAAATAATATTAATGCAATGTAAGTATGAACCATGCAGCGCAGCATCCAAAATCCACTACTAATTAATAAATAAATAAATCACATTGTCCTTTCTGTTCTTTCAAGAAAATTAATCAAGTTCAAATTATTGTCATCTACAATTTAATAATGTCATTATGTATTTAAGAAAATAACTTTTTATGGTGCTTCACGTAACCCCCCACCCCCACCCCACCCCCCACACAAATTTTCTTTTTTTTTTACATCCACTTCTATTTCTAGACGAAACAGATTTGAACTCTAAACTCGTGGATGATGCGCTCCATTCTATACTATTCATGGGTGCATCGTTAACTATACTTGATTTTTGTTAGTTTCTCAAAATAGATATGTATATGTACACATGATTATTAACGAAATTAATGAGTTCATGTGTATCCTCTCGTATGAATGTGGATCTACCTCCTCTTATTTGATCGAGTAACACACCCAAATCTATTAAAATTGTGTTGGTGTTTGAGATATGCCACATTTGTCTGACTTAATCACAAAAACTAACTCATAAGTGGGCTTTTAAGGAGATCACTCGTCCATTCTCCATTCAATGTGAAAAATTTACCCACTCTAACAGTGTGATTAGCACTCTTTCACTCTTAATCTGAGTTCGAGTTGCTATTAGTATAAAGTTGCCTTTGTCCAATGTTAAAAAGTTAAAAGAATTTAATTTTTGATTGATAATTTATTAATATTTATAAAATTCTAAATCATTTTGTGTTGGTGTTTAAGATATGACACCTGAACTGACTCAATATCAAAAGTTAGTTTATGAGGGGATTTTTAAAAAGAGATCACTCGTCTATTTCTCAATCAATGTGGAACTTTTACCTACTTTATCAGTGTGATAGACACTCTTTTATTCTTAATCAACTGTTCGAGTTGCTTTTAGTATAAATTGCCTTTGTCCAATGTTAAAAAGTTTAAGAATTTAATTTTTGATTGACAATTTATTATTTATAAAATTCTGAATCACTTTCAAACATTAAAATACAAATCAACAATTAATAACTTGTTAGTACTTTTTAAATTTAAAAGCGTTAAAATATAAATTATCAACTATTATTTAATTTTGAACAGTTATTAATAGCGAATGAAAGGGCCACTTACGACTTATGAGATACGGCGTTATATCGTTACATAAATATCACTTCACTACAACTGGTATCGCTGTCTTTTTGCCATTTTTTTGATGTTCGTTATTTATATTAAAGCTACACAACTGATTATAAATATTACAATTTTAAATTTAATTAAGATAAATTAGTTTCACTATGGTATCACAATCGAACCACAGGCAGTGAGCATTGTCACTCACCCAGCTGAGAATAAACTTAGCTGGATTTGCACCATCCAAAATCTCTGTCTTCCATGAATGTACTTTTTTATACAATAATTACTCTATAATCTTCCCCAATTTTCTACCTTTTCACACACACAAACTTTTTCTCCCCTTAGATTTTTTTTTTGGGTTTTCTCACTCTGCTTTCTGTCACTCTCTTGGTTTCTTTCTTCAAATTTCTGTCTTTTTTCCTCACTGTAAACACAGACAACTCCCCCGCCCCTATGCTTTCAGCTATTTGTCTTCTATTACCATTTCCCATTTGACCAAATTCCAAAAAAGGAATCTTGCTGAACATTCACAAAGAACAGAGCACATTGATTATTCACTAAAAAATGAAATAATGTAAGCTAAAATTTAAAATGAAATATATGCTAAATTAGTGAAAAACTTCTTTGTTGATTCTTGATTCAGTACAAAAAGTGTTTGTTAAAGTTCTCATCTTTTTTCTCTAAAGAAAGAAATCTCTGTTAACAATGGTGGTTTCTTTTTTCTTTGTCTTCTTCCTCTGTTTTTCACCTCACTTGTCATTTGCCACCGTAGCCGGAAACAACCGCCGTGTTCTCCATGAACCCTTTTTCCCATTAGACTCACCTTCACCTTCTTCTCAACCACCTATACCTTCTCCTCCAGCCCCTACAGAGTACCCATTTCAAGGCTCTAATCCTCCTCCTGATAACAGTGATAATAACCCCTTTTTCCCTACTTACCCTTCTCCTCCACCTCCCCCTGATTCACCTGCTGATTTTGTTCCTGCAAATGTTTCTTCTATTATCCTTCCAAATACCTCCAAATCTAACCCTGTTTCAAGTAAACTCATTGTCACTGCTATTATCTCTGTTATTGCTGCTGTCATTGTTCTTTCTATTGCTATCTTTTTGCATACACGAAAGCGAAGGAAGCAGAGTGACCGAAAAACACAAAGATCTGATAGTAATAGTAATGGGTTGAGTCGGGATGCTGCTAAGAATGATGCTAATAATGGTATTCCTAAGCTTCAAAGACCGTCTCAGACTAGTTCGGAGTTTCTCTATTTGGGTACTCTTGCTAGCTCACATGGCGGAGTTGAAACACAGAATGCTCAGAATCGTAATGGTAGTAACACTAGTTCTGCTCCTTCTTCCAGAAAAATGGACTCGCCGGAGCTCCGTCCATTGCCGCCGTTACATGGACGGAATTTGAGACAGAGTTATGGGAATACCAGGTTTTTCTCCGGTACTGCTGAAAATGATGTGGATTTTTACTCTTCTGCCGGATCTATGGGAGGTAGAGAGAGTTCGATCGGAGGTGACTCACTGTCCCGAAGAGATTTTTCTGCTGTTGAAGTTGAGAAATTTGTTGGCTGTAGCTCATCTTCTTCGAGTTCGTCCTCGAGTTCCGGGTCCGGTTCGCCGGTCCGGTCTGTATCGCTGAGCATTTCGCCGCCGGCGAGTTTGAGTCCAGAAAGGAAAAATTTAAGACCCAAGTCACCGGAACTGGTCGCTGTTGACACCGCTCCACCACCTCAGTATCCACCTCCTCCTCCACCGCCACCGGCGACAATTGTGCCACCATTTGCAGAATCTCCATCACCATCACCATCACCTCCATGCCCATTATCACCAGAGAGATATTCAACCAGAAGCATGGACTCATCTCCGGGAATTTTCAATCTTTTGGATCAAGATGTTCAGTTTCCGGCGACAATCAGAAATCACATACAGCAAGCCACACCAGCTTTTGGACCACCACCGCCACGTCCGCCGCCACCTCCACCACCACCTTCTAAGAATATAGAAAGCCCCAAAACACCCTCACCTCCACTTTCAAAGCCAGCATTTAACCCTCCAGCTCTTGAATCTGCTTTAAAACCCATTGGAATTGAGAGTCCAGTATTGGTTTCTCCAATGGAGTTGCCTTCTGTTTCGGAACATATTGAGAAGGATGATGAGAGAACTGAGGAACCCAAACCAAAGTTGAAAACTTTGCATTGGGATAAAGTGAGAGCAAGTTCGGATCGCGAAATGGTTTGGGATCAACTGAAATCGAGCTCATTTAAGTATGATAATCTGTTAACTACATGTATTGATTGCCTTTTGTTTGTATAAGTTGAATAGAACTCATACTGGTTAATTTGCAGGTTGAATGAAGAGATGATAGAAACACTATTTGTGGTAAAGACTCCTACATTGAATGCAAACGACACAACTAGACGTCTAGTACCCTCACCGAGCCAAGAGAATAGGGTACTTGATCCAAAGAAAGCACAAAACATTGCAATTTTGCTGAGGGCCATTAATGTAACCACAGAGGAAATATGTGAAGCCCTTTTAGAAGGTATTCATCATTTTCACCGTTCTTTGAAGAGTTTAACTTAAATATATTCAGTCTTATGCTAGTAGGTGGTTTATACTGTAACCATTGGGATTCGTAAGCTGGAAAATAAGATAGATTACCTAACTACAATAGGTTAAAATGCTTGATACTGTAAAATTCTTTACAGTTGGTGGTTTATATAGTTAAATCTCTTTCTTAATTGAAACTTAAGAGCTGAAAAATGGAATGATGGAAGTGTGTGTTAGGACTGATCGAGGCAAAATAATGTAGTTATCGTGCTAAAAGTTATGCTCCTTCACTCGATGTTCTTTGTTGGTTTCATCAATAGGCAGAAGTTCAAGTGTGTCTAGAACTTGTATAGTGTTTGGATTTAGGAGAATAGACAGCAGTAACAAGTTATATCTTCTATTCAGGAAATGCTGAAACTATTGGGAGTGAGCTCCTTGAGATTTTATTGAAGATGGCTCCATCCAAAGAGGAAGAACGTAAGCTAAAAGAATACAAAGATGATTCTCCAGTCAAGCTCGGGCCAGCAGAGAAGTTTTTGAAAGCAGTGCTTGATGTACCTTTTGCATTCAAAAGGGTAGATGCTATGCTGTATATATCAAATTTTGATTATGAGGTGGACTACCTCAGGAAGTCATTTGAAACTCTAGAGGTAACTATTTTAAGTCATTGTCAACTTCTACTTGTTATTGATGATCCATTCACTAGAAGAATTTTGATTTAGATCAGAAGAAAACTTGTGAATAATGTCTTTAAAATGGTTTCCTACTACAGGCAGCATGTGAAGAGTTGAGAAGTAGCAGAATGTTCTTAAAGCTTCTGGAAGCCGTGTTGAAGACGGGTAACCGCATGAATGTTGGGACAAACAGGGGAGATGCTCATGCCTTCAAACTTGACACTCTGCTAAAGCTTGTAGATGTAAAGGGAGCAGATGGGAAAACAACCCTTTTGCATTTTGTGGTTCAGGAGATTATAAAAGGTGAAGGTACTCGTCTTTCCGGAGGAAATCAGAACGAACAGTGTACCACTAATGATGACGCTAAGTGCCGGAAACTTGGCCTTCAAGTTGTTTCCAACATTACTTCAGAGCTTAGAAATGTTAAAAATGCTGCTGCAATGGATTCAGAAGTGCTCCACAGCGATGTTTTAAAGCTTTCTAAGGGGATCGGAAACATTGCTGAGGTTGCAGGATACATTGAAGCTGTTGGATCAGAGGAAAGCAGTACTAGAAAATTCTCCGAGTCCATGAACAGGTTTATGGAAATAGCAGAAGAGAAGATCATACGGCTCCAAGCTCAAGAGGCGTTGGCCATGTCACTGGTGAAGGAAATAACCGAGTATTTCCATGGAGATTCAGCTAGGGAAGAGGCTCACCCTCTCAGAACCTTCATGGTGGTCAAAGACTTCCTAATGATTCTTGATCGCGTTTGCAAGGAAGTTGGGATGATAAATGAGAGGACAGTAGTTAGCTCTGCGCATAAATTTCCAGTTCCAGTTAATCCAAATCTACAACCTGTCACTAGCATATACACAGCTAAACGGCAACATAGTTCCTCTGATGATGAATATTTATCTTCTTAGTAGTGTTAGTTGGTCACAACAGGCAACTCCCTAGTGTTTTGCTTTTGGCCAAAACCAATGTAATCTACTGTAAAGGCCTTGTAGGAGTTTGCCTGAGACTCTGCACCACGAATATGTAACTCTTAAGCTGTATTTATTAGATCATTTTGTATAAGATCTTGGAAATTCTTTATCCTTTTCATATGTATATAGCATGATTTATCATCACATCCAAAATAATAGGAAGGTTCTAACCTACATTGATGGACACAATAACAACACGAGGGGGGTAGAATGTACGCGGATCTTTTAGAGAGGCTCAAGTATTCTTTGTACTAATCTAAGTATGTGAAATATAAAATAGAGTCTTCAAATGTTTGGGACTTCTTACAGTCAGCTTTGAGTGAAAGACTTTTTACAACTTTGCATTTTATAATTACTGGAAGATAAGACTACATTCTTCAAGCAGTAAATGTGAAGAGACGAAAAATACTGACTAACATCACATCTGTAGAAATCTCTTCACCATTAAAAATACAGAAAAAGAAGCACAAATTACATAGTTGGGTAGCTATGAATAAGGGACTTACACAGTAGAAATAGAATGACCTATATAGATAGTGAACCGTGGTATTTGTACAGGATAGAAAATGATCTAGTAATTATTGTATCTTACTCAACCATTATCAAAGGGCCTCGTTTACTTATTGAGCAACAATGAGCTCGTCCATTTGGAATCCGCTATCACTCTCAGGCATCATAATGTCATCATCAGTTGTGAAATGATATCGCTCTCCAATGGCTCTCAGAAGCTGGTACAGTTCAAACATTGTTGGCCTCTCCTTAGGAGCAGCAGACAACACACATCGACAAGCAACTTTAAGGACCTGGAAGATCTCACTGTCATAACCTTTACTAGACAGAGAATGGTCAATCGCGTCTTGAAGCTTAGATTCACCAGAGAGTTGTGTGATCCATTCCACCAAATTCCCCTTAAAGGTCTCGGGAGCTTTGGCAACAGAAGTTGGTGTCTCACCTGTAACTAACTCGAGAAGTACAACACCAAAACTGTACACATCACCTTTTGGTGTAGCCATGAGAGTTCGCGCATACTCAGGAGCAACATAACCAAAGTCCCCGAATTCCCCATTTACAAAGGTACTCAAATGAGTGTCAACTGGATTCATGAGCCTAGCAAGTCCAAAATCTGATATTTTAGGTTCATATTCCACATCCAGCAAGATGCATTTAGAACTAATATTTCTGTGAATGATACGAGGATTGCAGTTGTGGTGAAGCCATGCAAATCCTTTGGCTGCTCCAATGGCGATTTTCATTCTCATAGGCCACTCAAGAGTTTTTTCCCCTTCACTCAACGAATGCAACCTATCATGCAAGGTGCCATTTGGCATATCTTTGTAGACCAACAGCCTTTCTTTTTTCGCCATGCAGAAACCTAAAAGAGGTACCAGGTTACGGTGCTTTACATTTCCCAACGTAGCCATCTCGGATGTAAACTCTTTCTCTGAGTGTTGAGTATTCTGCAACCTCTTAACCATAAGTGAAGTGCCATCATCAAGTACTGCTTTGTAGAATGTCCCGGTTCTTCCTGACCCAACAATATTGTTCTTGCTGAAGTTGTTGGTGGCCTTCATTAGATCACTTAATCTCATTTTTGAAGTAGATTTCTCAAACATTGAAAGCTGAAAATAAGGCACCTTAAGTCAATTAAGAACGCTTGAGCAAGAGAAAACTCACAAAAGAGCTTATGGTGAAAAATTCATTAGTTAAACGCTTATATGAAAACACGAATTTATGGTTCTAAATATAATCGCAATGCTACAGTAGAACCCGTAAACACAACCCACAACCCACTAGAATTGATTTATGACCAATCAACAAAGCGCAAACAGAAGTTTCAGTAATGACACAGTTTTTAATTCTCACCTGGATTGCCTTGGAACCCTTAATACTCTTCGCCCATTTATTCCCTTCAGGATCATCTTCCTTTTTCCTCTTCCTGGATATCTTTCTCATATATAAGAACATACCGATGGTCAATAATACAGCACCTAAAGTCACCCCACCAACAGCTGCACCGACAATGATTCCAGTACGGGGTTTCTTGGCAATACCCTCACAAAGAGCTAATGGTGGTCCACACAGTCCGGCATTATTGGCATAGATCTCTGCAGGAAAAGTTGCATTTATGAAACGTGGAACTGCTCCAGTCAATCGATTGTTTGCTACATTAAAATTCTTGAGCCGACCAAGCAGGCCAATTTCTGCAGGAATTGGGCCCGTAAACTGGTTGTCGTCAAGTCTAAGGCTATTTAAAAAAGAGCAGTTTGCAAGATTAACTGGGATTTCCCCTGAAAAATTGTTGGATGAGAGATCCAGCATTACCACAAAACCTATAATTTTGGAGATATCATTTGGAATACTTCCATGGAGCTCGTTGCTCGAAAGATCTAATGATGTAATAGAGGTGCAATTCTTAAGACCACGTGGAAACTTGCCCTTGAGACGCATGTCAGGAAGACTGATACTCAAAACTCTGGTTTCATCAGGATGCCAGCACTGAATCCCAGCAAACTTGCAGATGAAACCTTCGGTCTGATTATCGAACTTCCATGTAGTGTTCAAGAAATTCAATGGATCTTCAAATGAATCTTTTATAGATTTCAGACAGTCAATGTCGCTTTGAACAGCAGAGCAAACAGCACAGCTCAAGACCAAGTAAATCAAAATAGCAGCAAAGGTAGTAAGAGCTCTCTTATCCAAAGCCATCTTGGTGAGAGGCACCGTCATAACCGCAACAATCGAAGGTCCTAATTAAGTAGTTGACTGAAACATTTAAGATCTCTATAAACTAGTTTGCAACCCCGAAAAATCCATTGCAAGAACAAATCTGATTTTTCCCGAGTTGAGAAGCAAAATGTAAGGCTGCAAGGAAAAATATAAGATGATGAATCAGTTTTATCAATCAATCAACGCTGCCTCACTTCCAAACTAATCGGAAAAAACTATATGAATCTCCGTTTCATCCGCTCTCATCGGACTCATTTCATATCAACACTAGATAACTTTTCTTCTTAAGCAAACTAGTGATTCTCCAGAAGTAGAGGTACTCAAATCCCACACTTACAGGACAACCAAAATAAAGATTATCGGAGAAGTCAGATACAAGCAAAAAGCTGTTCCTTATATATTTTAATGGGAAAAACAGCAAACAAGGAGGCAAAAGAGACTTGGGAAGAGAAAAAGCACAATAACAGCAATCTAAGAGATGCACTTACATAAAATTATCATCAACAAAAGGGAAACTTCATTCAAAAGATAATTTCACTTGATCATCTACAGCGACAATCATAAAAGTTCTCGCCTTAGACATAGAAGTTGAATGAAAAGAAGAAAAAAGAACACCCCTACTTGATATAAGCAAAACACACGAAATTTTTTATTGAAAGATGATATTATCTGACCTTACAAAGCCACAACCACAAACTTCACACCTCCAAGATGGAAGTTGAAGAAACCCTCCTTACTTGATATACAACGAATCCCAACAAGCAAGGCTAGTAGAACCCAGGAAAGGTTCTGAAAATCAAACAACAAGAAAGCAAATTCCAATCCCAGAAAGTTTCAAAGTTGAGTGCTTTTTGACCATGACTTCCAAATTTCAACAAATAATAAACCACTGTCCTCTTTCAAAGTATTCAAGAAGGCAACCAATGAATTAAAGAAATGGTTAGTCGCAATTACTAAGGTCAACAACAACAAGGACAACAAACCTAGTGTAATCCCACAGGTCGGGTCTAGGGAGGGTACTACGCAGAACTTACCCCTACCTTGAGATGGTAGAGAGATTCTTACCAAAATGCAGAATTTACTCGATCTTCCACATCCACATCCAAAAGCACAAAACTTCACACCTTCAACAAGAAAGTTCAAAGAAGAAAAAAGACCCCTACTAGATATAAAACACAAACCCCATCTCACACAATCCACAAAACCAAAAAAAGGTTCTTAAGATCAAACAACAAAAGGCCAAATTCAACTTCAATTTCCAGAAATAGAAGTCCAGAGATTTTCTATACAACTTTCAAAATTCAACAAATTTACCAAGTCCTTACTCAAAGCAGCTACCAACACAATTAGAAGAGAAAAAAAACAATCTTTTCATAAGAACTAGGCATAAATACCAAAAAAAAAAAACTTCAATTTCCACAAATTTAAGTCCAGACCCTTTCTACACAACTTTCAAAATTCAACAAATTACCAAGTCCTTAGTCAAAGGCAAGCAGCAACATAATAAAGAAACAATTTTTAATAAGAAATTCTACCAATAAACAAGTTGAGCATAAAAAATATCAAAAGAAGACCAAGAAGTTATAGATGCAAGATACTTACAACCCAGTAGAGGATATCAACTGCTGGATCTTGATTGTCAATTACAAAGAAGAAAAGGGGCAAAAAAAGAGAGTATATTTTTGATGATACAGTTTTTTCTTTGGTCAAAGAAAGAAGGCTAACAGTGAGAACTAAAACTGAAAACTTGTAAAGAAATTGCAAAAAAGAAAAAGAGTGTTAAACGGGGACAGGCGACGACCAGTTGCTTGACTTGATATTTCATTTGTTGGTTGGAAAAGTTTTTAGCAAAGTGTGAAACCCATCATTATTCTTTGAACCAAAATATAATTCACTGAAATTAGATCGATATGAATTGTGATGTATTGGTGAAATTATTTTATTTTAATTAAAAATTTATATTTAAATTTTTAAATATAAAAAAAATATTATTGGAAGCATTCTGTTCTTTAAATGAATCCTATCATCTATTGAAATTTCAATATGAATTTCGAACCTTAGAATATTATTTTTTTTTTAAAAAAAATACTGAAATGTATTATTGAAAATGAAGAAAAAACTTTAGATGACTTCTGACTTTTAGACTCTTTTTCTCCTTTTCACACCTCAAGCTAATTAATTGAGTTTACCTGATATATTTTCGTTTTCAATTTATTTTACGATATTATTATTGTGTATGTTTTCGTTTGTTTATTTAAACTCTGACATAAAATATAAGATAGTTAAAAACTTTTTAAATTTTATTATCTTAAATAAAAATATGTTAAATATATCAAAAAATTAATTTTATGATATTAAATATGTTATTAGAATGTTGAAATTAAGCCGTTAATAAAAAAAATTATACTTTTTTTAAATGAACTAAAAATATAATATAATAAATAAATTGAAATGATCCTATAAATAAAAAAATATTAACTTTATTATTTTATCTTTAATAAAATGATGAATAAAAGTATGTAATTTTTGTTTTAATCAATAATGAAAAATATACTTAAAGGGTCACACTGTAGTTGAAAAGCTTTAAATTTTGCCCCCTTTTTTCAGATTATCATTTGCAATGAAATGTTCAAAATATTGCCACTAAGATTGATCAACTATAACAAGTGAAGTTTCTATGCTATATTATAGTAATAAAAATAGATGAGTCAATGACAAATATATTTAGATGACACGATTCAGAATGATGACAATTTAACTCAAGAATGAGCTTTAATTCAGTAATTTCACATAATCTCAACACACATATATTGAGGGAAAAAAATAAAAATAAAAATAAAAAAATGAATAGTTATATCAAGACAAAAAGAAAAATCTCTAATATACTTCATATGTAAAATTAAACAAATATAAAATTTAAATATTTATCTATAACAAGTATAAGTCAATAGTAACAACATAACTAATTTATTATTTTCATTAGAATTTAGAGCAATGGAAATAATAGATAATGAAATTAGTAATTAAACATATTGTGTTGCACGAGTTAGACGGCAAGTTTGATCCAAACTTATAATCAACTTTCAAAAATAGATGATTTTTTCTTAACATGTTTTTCTCATTATAATTAAATGAAATGACCTTCAAATGCCGATTTTTTATTTTTTTTTCACTTCCTTTAAAAAATAATAAATAAAGCATATATTTTATTATAATATTTGTATTAACTAGTTTTTAATGAACTTGAAAAAAAAATTCGAATGAGTAGTTATCAAAAATTCTCATGGGTCATTTTAGGTTATTTTATCAACATAATTTTTTTTTATATAAATTGAATCATACGAATCAAAATAAATAAGTTATTAATATGATAAAATCAAACGAATCGACTAAATCATAATTTGGTTTAGCCATCCAAATATTTTTATCGTACGAATTAAAATATATAACTGTGAATAAGTTAAAAGCACCTAAAAGACTTGAACAAATATGAACAGAGTAGAAGAGAGAAATCAGTTTGGGAAATTTTGATTTGTATTATCTGAAAACTTTTACTTACAAAGATGAAGTATGGTACTATATATACATGTGGAATGTATTGACTAACTCCTAACTAACTCATTAACAAATTAGCTAACTCCTAACTAACTAATCAACAGATTAACTAACTAATTGAACATATATAATTATTCCTTTAAACCTGTATTATCTCCAATACCCTCCCTCAAGCTGGATGTACTGAAAATATTCAGAACACCAAGCTTGGATAATAGAAAAACATGTTGTGAACGACCAAGTGCTTTTGTTAGTAAATCTGCCTGCTGGTCCTTAGTGTTGATGTAGATGGTCTGAATTATTCCTTGTTGAATTCTTTCACGTATAAAGTGACAATCAATTTCAATATGTTTGGTCCTTTCATGAAAAACAGGATTTGCAGCAATTTGTATTGCAGCCTTGCTGTCACAATATATTGATGAAGGAGTATGCAGTGGTACTTGAAGTTCTTTAAACAAATTTGCCACCCATACAACCTCTGCTGTGAGTGTAGCCAAACTCCTATACTCTGCCTCTGCAGAACTCCTGGATACAGTATTCTGTTTCTTGGATTTCCAAGAGATCAATGAATCACCAAATTTGAGCAAATATCCACTAACTGACTTCCTGGTACTGAGACAAGCAGCCCAGTCGGCATCACAAAATCCAGTCAACTTAAATTCTCTATTAGAACTCATAAGCAAACCCAACCCTGGATTACCTTTAATGTATCTAATCACTCTCATAGCTGCATTCCAATGTGAGATTTTAGGTTGTTGCATATATTGACTTAAAGTCTGAACAGTGAATGCAATGTCAAGTCTTGTGTTGGTCAAGTAGAGCAATTTTCCAACTAATCTTTGATAACTACTAACATCATGCAATAATTGATCATCACTGCTGCCACCATAGTCAGCTGGAGTTAACTTTAGATTGCATTCTAATGGTGTTGATACTGGTTGTGCACCTGCTAGCCCAGCCTCCGAAATCAACTCTAATGCATATTTTCTTTGGCTCATGACAATACCAGATGCTGACCTACAAAATTCTATGCCCAGAAAATATCTCAATTCACCCAAATCTTTTATTTTAAAGTGATTGTGTAGTACCTGCTTAGTGTCCTGAATCAGTAAAGGATCACTTCCTGTGATTAACAAATCATCGACATAGACTAAAACAATAACCTGTCCAACAGTGCTCTTCTTGGTGAACAATGAGTAATCTAAATGACTTTGAGTGTATCCTGATTTGCAAAGAGCTTCAGTAAGCTTAGCATTCCATTGCCTCGATGCTTGTTTAAGTCCATACAATGACTTTACAAGCTTACATACAAGATGTTTATCTGTACTGACAAATCCTTTAGGTAGTTCCATGTATACTTCTTCAAATAGATCACCTTGTAAGAAGGCATTGAATACATCCATTTGGAATATCTTCCAATTTTCAACTGCAGCTAAAGCAATAATTGATCTCACAGTGACCATTTTAACTACCGGAGCAAAAGTTTCTTGATAATCAATACCTTCAGTCTGACTATATCCCTTAGCCACAAGCCTTGCTTTAAACCTATCAATAGTACCATCTTCCTTGTATTTAATTTTGAATACCCATTTACAACCTATTGCTGACTTCATTGCTGGCAATTTTACTATCTCCCAAGTGCCATTTTCTTCCAATGCTTTTATCTCTTGTTGCATTGCCAGTACCCATCTAGGATCTTTAACAGCTTCTTCATAACATCTAGGTTCCACTTCTGCTGAAAACTTACCAAGGAATGCTTGATATTTTGAAGATAAATGCTGGTAAGATATGTAATTAGCTATGGAATAAGGATGATCAGAATCAATAGCATTAGTCACAAAATCCTTTAGCCAAACAGGAGGCTTTGAGGATCTAGTAGAATGTCTTGGCATGTGCTCAACTGCCAATTCATTAGGAATTATATCAACAACATCATCAACTGCCAATTCATTAGGAATTATATCAACAATATCATCACTTATATTCTGTGCATCAGCACCACCTTGTGCCTCCTTTAAACCTGTATTATCATTATCATCATGTGCATTATCATCTATCTCCAAGTCAACTCTTTCTTCATCAAGAATCAGATCATTTGCAGGGAATATAGGTCGATGAAATTTCTCCTTCTGTGCAGCAAAAGGAAATATACCTTCTTTGAAAATAACATCTCTACTGACTAATAATCTTTTTGCATTCAAACTGTAAACAATGTAGCCCTTTTGAGTTGCTGAATATCCCAACAACACACATGCCTCAGCTCTAGGTGAGAATTTATCAGCTCTAAGTGCCTTGGTGACATAACATAAACAACCAATGGTTCTTATATGAGTAAAATTAGGTTGATGACCATGAAAAATAACATATGGTGACTGACCCTTCAATGTTGTTGTTGGCATTCTATTTATCAAATAAACAGCAGATAACACACATTCTCCCCAGAATATGATTGGTATAGATCCGGTAAATCTAATGGCCCTGGCCACCTCTAGGATGTGTCTATGTTTCCTCTCAACCACCCCATTCTGTTGAGGAGTATGTGGACAGCTGCTCTCATGAATTATCCCCATTGATTCAAACAAAGTTCTACAATCCTTGTTGAAGAATTCAGTCCCATTGTCTGATCTAATCTTCTTGACAGACTTATTAAATTGATTATGAACCAAAGTAAGAAAACACTTAAGTGTAACAAAAACATCACTCTTCAATTTCATCAAAAATACCCAAGTCATTCTTGAATGATCATCAACAATAGTCAGAAAGAACCTAAAACCAGCATGTGTAGGAGTTCTATATGGCCCCCAAACATCTACATGAAGTAAATCAAAAACAGCATATGATCTTGACAAGCTTGTAGGAAATGGCAATCTAGTTTGTTTAGCTAATGGACATACTGGACAATTATTACATGCTTCTTCATCAGTGAACTTGGGAAAAAAGGAAAATTGCTTCAATACTCTCATTGGAGGATGGCCAAGTCTATTGTGCCATACAATACCTTCTGATTTCTCTGTTTGTTCCTTTAAACCTTGCTCTCCATGTCTGACATGGGCTGAAAAATGACTTGAAAAGTAATAAAGGCCTTCCCTCTCTTCACCAGTCCCCTTCACCTTCCCATCGAAGAGGTCCTGAAACACACAGTGCTTAGGAAAAAAGGTTACAGAACAATTTAGTTGCCTGGTCAATTAAGATACCGAAAGTAGATCAAACTTAAATTCAGGTACAACCAACACATTTTTTAAAACATCACCAGTTGATAACCTGCAACTACCAGTATTTGCAACTAAGGTAGATTGACCATTTGGAAGGTGCACTTTCTTATTTGTACATGCACTAGATTGTGATAGTTCTGTTAAACTTTTAACACTGTGAGTCATATGGCAAGTCACACCAGAATCCACTATCCATTCTACATTAGCAATTGACGAGTTACTACTATTTGTTGTTGAAAAAACATCAGTAGAAATACCTGCTGTTGACACCCAATTTTGACCGACTTTTAACCATTTTTAGGATTATATTCGATTAAATACGTATTTTAAAATTTACTTAAAGTTTTGAAGTTTTAGTCGATTTTTCTCAAAATTATATATTTTAGTATCGTTTACTTTATAAAATTATCGTAAATATTATTATAACATTTATTAATGAATTTCAAATGCTTCAAAATCTAAATGATTTTCAATTATATAAAAATATTTTAATATATGTAGTATTTTAATTAATTAGTAATTCCTACACTTTCCTTAAAATTATTTAAATTCTAGCCTATTTTATTATAATTTCTTTCAATTCTAGCCACTCTAATTCAATTTTATTTCAATCATAGCCCCTCTTTCATTACAACTTTAGCCATTCCACATCCAATCCAATTTAATTTTAAGACTCTATCTTTTAATCTCAACCATCCATCCTTTAAGTTAAATCCTAGATTAAATCCTAACCACTCATCTAAACTAGTTCTACGGTCAAGATTTAATCTCTTATTCTTCCTATTTTCTAATACCCTAAAAGAGCCTAATCCCTAAAAAATGTCATTCTCTTCTCCCTCCCCTCTCATTGGCAGCCGCCAGCCCCCATCTTCTCCATTCTCTCCGGCGATAATCGCCACTCTCAAACAGCGAACTCCGGCACCACCCTCTCCTCTATCCTCTTCTCAATCCATCTCTTCTCTCTTCCTTTATTCTCCACCTTCTTTTCTCCATCGCTGGCAGCACTCAGGCAAGCTGCCAGGCAGCAGCGAAGCAGCAGCAAGAGCAGCGCTAGCAAGCCTCCATCGCGAGCAGAAACTCCGGCGAGATGCGCCAGGCAGCGCCGCCCTTTCCCCTTTTCTCCCCTCTTCCCGTTCCTCTCCTCTTTACAGGCAGCAGCAGGCGGCGCCGCTCCTTCCTCCCTCTCCCGTCATTCTCCACTTCTCCCCTCTTCTCGTCTCCTCTTCTCCTTCGTCCTCTTTTCCTTTTTTCTTCTTGCAGGGAAGCAGTCCAACAACAGTGACAGCAGCTCCGACAACGCCAGCCAGCAGCCACTCCGACCAGCAGCTATGGCGGAACGCCGGACGAACAGCAGCTTGACGCCATCCTCACNAAGGACGTACAACAATGATTCCGGCCAGCAGCTTGACGCCATCCTCACTTGTACCGGGAGTTTTAAAGCTTTGGCTCATTCAAGACGGATCTTCACAGATCCGTCTAGGTTAGTTTCTGTTTTAGTTTTCCATTATAGATATTTAATTTGCCTAATGTATGCATGTTTTAGATAGATTTTGCTATGAGCATGAGAATAAATTATGAGTTGCTTGACCTTATGGACTGTTCTTGTTGATTTTCTCTTGAAAATTTGCAAAGTACATGTGTTTTAGCCATGTTGAAAACAATATTGTATAATAATCAGTTCATGTAAGTCTGCTAAATGTGATTTGGGTATTGACATGCTACTTGTATATTGGTTTCACTTTGATTATTATTTGTTATGATAAGTCTTGTAATTTTTAATAGTAGTTGCAGATTTCTTATATCTTTTTAAACATTATTGTCATTTTAATTGATTATTTTACCTTGATTGACTTCAAATATATTCTTGGTTGTTATATTTTTGGAAAGTGATATTTAATTAAGGTAAAAAGGATTGTACTGATTTTACTCTCTACTAGTTAAGGAAAATAAGTTTAATTGATCTAGTTTTCCTTGTAAATAAATATTGCTCCATATTAATTGATTCCTTACTTGTTTGTATTATGGTAATGAATTATTTTTAAAATTTTCTGATTTGGCTCTCTTTTAAAATAAGGAAAAGGGAATATTGATTAATTCCTTAAAAATATTTCTTTTCCTTATTTGTTCCCCCTCTTCGCTATATAAATAAGACCCCCTCCCTTCAATA